>NC_051154.1:137232356-137299856 GCF_013339745.2 Dermacentor silvarum
TGACGCCTGCAGCAAAGGAATGTTTCTCATCCGCCGCCAAGGATTGTGAGTGGTGTGCTGGCTAATTCCCATGGTTAGCTCTAGTATTAAAACATAAATACCTGAAAATTTGAGCGGGGAAACAGTGCCATTGTAGCTCAATTGGTAAGCGCATTGCACGCTTTATACGAAGACATGGAATCGTTCCTCACCTGTGGTAAGTAGTTTTTTCATCCATTTTATTTGCATTGTTTATCATTTAGTAAATCAGTCCGTAATTCATTTTGTATTTTGTAACGCGCCAACAAAATTTGAGCGTGTAATGGACGCTGTGATGCGTGGCTTGAAGTGGCACACATGCCTATGCCATATCGATGATGTCATGGCTCCGGACTTCACCACGCAACGTCAGCGTCTCAAATGTGTCCTGACAGTATAAGAAATGCCGGCCAACAGAAGCACTTGAAAAAGTGCAGCTTCACAGCAAGACAGCCTACCATACTCGGTCATGTTGTATCAAAAGGTGGCGTTCTCCCCGATCCGGCCATACTTCGCGCCACCGCTGAGCTCCCTAAACCAACATCGATAAAAGAGCTGCGCAGTATTGTTGAACGTCTGCTTCATACTTTCTTGCTTACAGTTCATTCGAAATTTTGCCGCCATCATATCACCCTGGAAGAAGCTTCTCGAAAGCACTAGCAGAGATTAGTGAAAGCGTCCTCGCACTCCGATGACCACGCAAAGTACCGAATGCACTCCTCGTGGTCATCGGAGTGCGAGGACGCTTTCACGAATATCCGGCTTCTTCTTACTTTACGCACAAATTTGTGCTATTATGACCCAACAGCCCCTAGAGAAGTGCACACGGACGCCAGCGGTGTCGGTCTCGGTGCTGTCCTTGCGCAACGTGCAACGTAAGCACACACCGGGGAATACGTCGTTGTATACGCAAGTCAAGGAGTGAAAAAAAGCTGAGACCAACTACAGTGTGACGGAGAAAAAATGTTTAACCATCGTCTGGGCATTTACTATGTTGCGCCCTTAGGACACCATCACTCTGATGCCGACCCCCTGTCTCGCTCCACAAGTCGGCATGTGGTTTGCAGCCACGTCCTTGCCCTGCCCAGTCGTTTGGCCATGTCGGCTTTGATTTGTATGGGCCACTACCCCTGACAGCTGCTGCTAACCACTGAGTCAATGTCGAAGTTGACCATCTCACGTGATACGCCGGAACCGCCGCCTCCCGAAAGCTACAGCGCCTCACTTTGCTTCGTTCCTTCTTGGCAGTTTTATGCTCCATCACGGTCCGCCTACCTTTTTGTCCGAAATCCTTGAGGCAATCCTCGATCAGTGCCACGTTGTTTATCGGACAATTACTGCATACAACCCACAAACCAATGGGCTTACTGAATGCTTCAACCATACACTTGGCGACATGCTTGCAATGTGTGTCACCTCTGAACACACAAATTAGGACCTCATTCTGCCCTTTGTCCCTACACATACAGCACACCAACCCAGAGCACCACTGGTTTTTCGTCCTCCTTATTGTACAGCCACCACCCATCGCACACTACGGACACAATTGACCCGTACCGGCGAGATGCATCCGAGCGCACGCCCCTTTATGCCACTGCGAGACATTCCGAGGAGGCCCTTAACTTCAACCGACCAAGAGCGCCAGAAGAGCAGCAGAGCCGACAACACCAACACGCCCACTTTCCTTCTTGCACACTTGTGTGGCTCTCAGTTCCTTCAAATGTAACTGATCTCTCTTCAAAACTGCTACCTAAGTATGAAGGTTCTTACCGCATCATCGACCGCACATCTCCCGTGAACTACGTTATGGAACCGTTCGCGCCGTCTTCGGACCTCCGTCGTCGTGGGCGATATATTGACCATGTGCAGCGGCTGAAGACATACTACGACCCGCTCATCGTGGTGAGCTTTTAGGTCACCAGGACGGCTCCTTTTCGTTTCCAGGGGTAATTGTAGCAAAGTCGACGACCGCTGGCAAATCATCATCACTAGCGCTAGGCACGGGTTCGCCGTTCGTGCTGGGACTCTTCCTTCTCTACTACCGCTGCGTTAGCCGCTGTCACTTCCCAATAAATAAACATCTTAACAATTTATTTAAATTACCCTCAGGGCCCACAAGGGCGTTATAGATGGTGGTAGGTACACTAAAAAATACATACGTTCAAACGATTCGCGTAGGGGGTTGCAGAGAGAGTGGCTACAATAAAACAACAGAAAATGCAACACGTTCATGCAATTAGTTTAAATATTTAAAGCGGTAATCGAAAAATATAATCAGGTATTATCTTGGAAGATGATGTGTCCTCGATGCAGGCGATGGAGGGGGGAAGGCGGTTCCACTAGGCCTGGTCTTTGGCAGAAAAATGTAAAAATAGTGTAAAATAAAGATTTGTCCGACAGAAAGGAATAAAAGCTTTAAACCGACGATCACGACGGGGTGACACGTACAAACTTTGTCGAATGTATTCTTGTTTAAGTGAGTTTTTCTTTGTAAAGAATTTTTCTCAAAACGAAGAGACGAGGGATGTTTCTTCTAAGCTGCAAATTAATGAGGCGCTGGTCTGATTTCATTATAGCAACGCTAGCGGCGCGGGAAGTATTGGAAAAGATGAAACGAGCTGACCTGTTCTGAACTGACTGAATGGTATCTGCTATTGTTATTTCACCAGGGTCCCAAACTGATGAGGCATACTCTAGCTTAGTGTGTTGTAGATCACTAATTTCAAGTGGATGGGACTTAGAGAAATTTTGATCGTGTGTAGCTAAGGTATCTCAGTTCGCATTGTTCGAGATGTGTCAAATGTGCGCATGGCACAAAAAGTTATTCTTTAGTTGGGTTCCGTGACATAATAGGAAGTTCCACGCGCAAGGTTGGTTCCACTGATAACGAAGCGGAAAGCTGTAGCTGACATATGGTGATGCGAGAAGACATAATTTGTCGTTCAGTGGGATTTAAACAAGTCAGTGTGAGCCCACCTTGAAGATGTATCTAGACCTGACTGAAAATAAGGTTACCGTGCTGATTAGTTATTTCCCGTTATAGAACGCAATCATCAGCAAATAGTTTACTAGAGCTATTAATTACGGCAGACAAGTCGTTAATATCAATGAGAAATTGCCTTGTGGTTTGTCGACCTCCGGCCATCGACCAACCACGAAAAGGCCCGAAAGAGCTAAAGAAAGCTATTCGCCTCAATATCAGCAGACAGAAAACTGTGAAGAACGAGAAGTGTACAAATGGTCATATCACTAAGCAACATATGGTGATTATCGCCTGGTGGAAGACCATGTAATACAGCACAGCGGCAGTGCCTTAAACGCTGGTTACCCGCAGTGGTTGCTCAGTGGCTATGGTGATGGGCTGCTGAGCACGAGGTCGCGGGATCGAATCCCGGCCACGGCGGCCACATTCGATGGGGGCGAAATGCGAAAACAGCCGTGTATTTAGATTTAGGTGCGCGTTAAAGAACCCCAGGTGGTCCAAATTTCCGGAGTCCCCCACTACGGCGTGCCTCAAAATCAGAACTGGTTTTGGCACGTAAACCCCATAATTTAATTTAAACGCTGGTTGCTGTATTCAGACAACTTGTCGCCTGGTGGGCAAAGCGCATCCACAATGCTTGTAATCAAAAGTGCGCAGATTTTGTTGCCGGACTCATCGGAGTGAAGCCAATTGTTGCGCATCTGGGAGTGGTGCACTGATCGTATTTACGCAGATTTGAAAGGAACTCCAAGGGGCTATAACACATAGCTCAGCGTTACGCATTTACTTGTTCTTAAGCTAAACATTCCTGAATTAAAATTGCAAATCTTTCCAGCTATCACTCTAAAGAATTTTCCATGGAATGTCCAAAGAGAGTAGAAAACCATGGATAGTGTTGTAATATACTCCTTAATGATTAATACTGCTATGCAGACGGAACCGACTGCGTTTAATTTCTGTTTGACTTTTGTGTTCAAAAAAGAAAACAGTAACAACACACACTACGTAACTGAACTTGATTAACCATTCATGTAACCGATAGAAATTCAGGTAATAACAATCTAAAGCTATCTTCTTCGTGCGGCGTGGATGGAATTAACTCAAACGTATAAAGCATGCAGTAACGGTCACAAGCAAACTACTACTTTATATAGTCCGGCACTCGCTCGAAACTGGCATGATTCCATCTGACTTGAAGTTGGCAAAAATAATACCAATATTTAAGTTTGGAGATAAAACTTCACGCGAAAGTTACCGTCTCATATGGCTGAGGTGCATTTGTTGCAAGATTCTTGAACCCATTATCGCTTCTCATATTTCAGAAAGGGCTTTTCTTGCAAAACTAAGTAGTTTTAATTTACCACAGACCTGTATTGTAGTATGAACAATAACTATCAAACTGATTGCGTGTTTCTCGAGTACTCGAAGGCATTTGACCACGTCGCACACTGTCGCCTGATAGCCAAACTTTCTGCTATGAAATGACTCCCTTACTTTATCATGGCTTCGCAATTTCCTTTCTAATCGTCAGCAGTACACAATGATTACCAATTTCCTCTCTACCCTATCCGACGTTCACTCAGGTGCACCACAAGGTAGTGTACTCGCACCATAACTTTTTCCTATATTCATCAACTATCTGCCGCTCAATGTGCCTTCCTGCATTATAGTGTTTGCTAAAGACTGCATTAATTATCATCCAATCAAGAACACTGATGACCACCTGTCACTTCAAGAGACCTCGAGGTTATTAATAGTTGATGCAATACATGGCTCATGACTCTCAATATTTCCAAACTGTAAAGTTATGTCACTTACTCGTAAACCTACTCGTAAACCATTTGAGTTCCCTTACAGCATTATAGTCCCATTCTATCGACTACGAGCCATATCAATACTTCGGCATATTACTGACACCGAATCTGCCCTGGCCCGACTATGTTAAAGCGACCTCAGCCAAGGCTTCCAAATCGCTAGGATTCTTGAGACGTAACTTGAAAACTGCACCCTTGAACATTCGTAAATTATCATTTACATCTTGGGTTCACCCTAAACTTGAATATACCTGTTTATTCCTCAAATCATCAAATCATTCATCAAAAATAATAGATTCGTTGGAAAGACTCCAGAATACAGCAAACCGTTGGATTTCAAATAACTAGAGTAGCCCATTCAGTATATTAGGAATAAAAGAGGAATTTTGGCTCCAACACTTGAACATTCGTCGTGATATTGCCTTACTATCATTACTTCACAAAATTATGAATTCCTCTCGTATAACGGTGACAGGTATGAAAAACCCTGTCTCACTTCGCGCAGGCTACACAATCATTATATCTAAGCGCACGTGTACGGCTCAAGAAATGCATTTAATAACTGCGCTTCTACGTACCAACCGTCTCTGTAATAATCTCCCGGATCAGATTGCGTCCCAGACTAACTACGATAGCTTCGACCATAACCTAGCAAGTCATTTTGCATGCAAAAGATTAGATATCGTGCCTGCTTGTTGCGGTATATCTTGGTAGTGCTGATACAATATCCTTCTTTTTATAACTTTATCTTGTTGTATTCTTGCATTAATTAAGTTCATTATTTCCTATTGTTTTCACTAATCCACTACTGATTACTCTTCTGGTCTGCTTTTGTGCAGCATGTTTCTTTTTCCCTTGTATTTCTCATTACAGCGTTTTTTTTCTAGTTTTTTTTTGCTCTCCCAACAAAAGGCTGGCGCGTATTGATGTTATACAACGGAATTTATAGCTATATATTTTTCTCTTTTTGCATAACCCCCTTACACAACATCTGCCACGAGGCCTGTCTGTTATGCTTAAATAAATAAATAAATAAATAAATAAAATTTCCCCCCGCCAATGTTGCCGTTTGGAATGCATCATTGAATAAAGTCGGCCATTTCAATAATACAACAAAATGTCAGCCATTTGATTTAATTTGTTGCTTGTTTTGTCAGTAAGTTCAACAGCTATTAAATTCCGCATAAAGTTACGATGGGCTCTTATGACTTTGTTCTCATTATCCCTTCTATTTTACAGGTTTGTGTGCAAATGAAGTGCACGGATACGTTATCGAAGCTCAAGACCTTTCAGAAGAGCATCAAAAAATCTACTAAATCATGAACTGATAATATCACCGTGTGAATAAGTTAGCGTGAACATTATATAATGTGTGATTTGCGTACGAATATTTCGACATCTGTATCTTCATAACGTCAGCCTGCAGTGTCATTCAAATAATTAAACCCCATGTGCTTCAGCACCAGTAAAACAAAAAGAAGAGCAGCACATCTAAATTGATCGAATTACGGTGTCTCACATACAAAAAGAAAAGAGAAAGGTATAATTGCGCCATGAACTGCATACAGAGCTCAATTGCTATTAATTAGCCACTGAAGTTCCGCGTGCCAATTTCCTTTCTACGTATTCAACAAACAACTTTGTAGTTATAATGAAGTTTCTAATTCCATTGTAGGCCTAACTTGCAGTACAAGGGAACTGTTCGAATTTCGCTTGACGCTGCGAGATGAGCGATTATATTTTTGCCAATACATGAGAGATGCGACGCACAATTTGAAGCTGAAGGTATACAAAATAGAAAGTTTTTTTCAGAAAAGTTAGAAACAAGGAAAAACTTTCGTAATAAACTTTGTTTCAAAAAGTAGCAGTTCGCTCAAAACATAAAGCCATCACAACGATTGCAAAGTAATAGAGTACACGAAGTGTACACGAAGACTACGTGGAGGTGTGTAGTTTTTGCAGCGAAATAAATTGCAATAATGGTCCACCTACTAATCTAAAAAAACATGCATGGTGAATCGGGCACACAGGCAAACCGGAACACATCTCACTCGATAACAGCGAGCACTCGCTGTCACAACGCTGCCGTGATGAGGAGCGCCGGAAGTGGGGAGCGAACACTTCGTACTGCTTCTCGCTTCTCCCCGTCTTCCAAACATGACATTACACAAACTCCAACACATGGTGCGCTGGAGGACAGCGCGCCTGAAACTACGAGTCCTCTGGGCTGGCCCTGAGCTTCTGCATCCACCACATATTACTTACAAGATATGACGCGCAAGCTCTGTATGCGTTCAGCCGCGCCAATAGCTATGGCCAGCCATGAATCGGTTCGGGGAGGGAATACACGTTCTATTCGCCTAGCGCGAATGATTACGTCGCCTCTGACCGTGGTCACGTGGGAAGCACTAGCGCATCAAACTAACACCCTTTCGTACACTTTTCCTCGCACTGTAAGACGCGCAGGGCATGTTTTTATCAAACTTGGACCTTTCCCGAAACATCACAGGTGACGGAAACAACGACGGCGAAATTTCACGCGGAATGTCCGTATAATTTCTTACGCAATATAACATTTATGGAAGCAGAAACAGTTTTTACAAAACGAATACTCCTTACAGGATCAATTGTTTCGTGCTCGTGAATGAGCTATAAAAACATGTAATTGCAATCGCAATAAAGATATGAGATCGATTCCTAATAATATCACCATGAACTAGACTGAATCGCGACCATGAGTTCCTGCATCTTAATGTAACACAACGTGGCAAACCACCATTATCGACGGTTGTTCAGCATAACATAAAGAGTATTGTATCCTCACAACAATCGCCTGATTTTTCAATCGTAATAAACCAAGAAAGACTTCCCTCACTTAGCAGCAGATCTAGTCGCACTGATGTCCTTTTTTATATAATGTCATTTAAGGAAATTTTAGATGCTGGAGCTACTTTGTTCTTTTTTATAGCGGGTTAAGCAGAAGACTACTACGGAACATAGAACCTTACACGTTCCCGCGTCTTTCATTAGACACTTACCTTTCCACAGAAAGAAAAGTCTATACTAGTTCATTGCTCCATCTTGAAATTGTTCAAAATTACTTGTCCTTTTTTTTAGTTCCGGGCTAGGTGCTCCCTCGAGTTTTTTTAGCTGCGCTCCTATCCTGTCATCTCAAAGTTTCGCCTTCAGAGAAGAATAACAACTTTATTTAAATACAGACCCCAGTCCGACTTCATTTCACTAGATGTGCACTTGTAGCCATAACTGGTGTCCAAGCACCGTTTTTCATTGTGTCATATATTGTGTATACCACTCCACTGTTTCTAAATTTTATGTCATGTTCGCTTGATTCTAGTGAATCTGTACCTGTGTAACCAGATCTTTTTAACTGCATTTTATTCCATAACTTTTGGTCGTAGTATAAAGATGTTTTAATTCTTTGTGATCCAGTCTCCACACATCTGGTTGTACCCGGGCAGATAAAATAAATCTAGATGGAATATTTATATTATTGTTCTTCTCTCGTTGTTTATCTGCTGCCTTTTATTTTTTTCTTACTGACAGTGTAGTCTGGTTATTTGTTCATCTAACTTTTGTTGCTCTACACGTGAACGAGTTTTAGACCATAAGGTTGTTCTACGGCGCAATAGATAAACAACTGAACTGTCACTATTATGGACTCGTTACCATAGTCAAAATGTGCAAGGAAACAGGATAAAATTGCGCTATTAGTTAGTCAAGAGCGTAACGCTCGGTGGTTGTAGGAAGTAAGCGTTTTGCGTCTGAAACAGCAAGATCGTAGCAAAATGTCAAACTTCTCACCTATGCTCGTAGGTGTCCCATCAAGCAAATGAACCTCTTATAGATTTGGAGAGACATTTGTGCTAAATTTCGGGACTTTATAACTGATCTATAACTGAAATGTACTAGTTAGGATTGAATGCTTTGCTGAAGCTATGTTCCTGGCACCGCAAGATAGAATGCTTGCACTCAGAATCTACTAGCCCTAATATGCTTCTTTTCACAGTAGCAACAATACAAGGTCAATTTTCAATAGTGCTTCACGAAGTGCAGCAAGACAAATTTTCTCTCTAAATTTCCTCTCTAAGCAAATTTCCTCAATATACCACAGTGAAGACGCTATGCTCACCTACATTAACAATAACCGCATGCTCTTAAAATTTATGGGGTGTCGGGCATCGTCATTTGCAATATGCACCGCATGATTGATACATCTGCTCATGAGCCTCAGATCACATTACACAGTCCATCGAAGTATGTAAGCTTCTTTAGGGCATTCGACAAAAGTGTGTGCTGTATTCTGACTCCTATGTTTCAGGCGTTGACTTTTTTTAGGTATTATCTCTTCTTTGCAGTTTGTCAGTTTCATGTCATTTAATGCGGCCTTGGGGCACCTTACGTCGCTAGGTTGCTACCAAATGCATAATTGAAGTACCATCGAAAGGGTCGATATAACCATTCCATAACAAGCAGATACGCCCACATCTGTTGGGCGTCCCAAAAAAATGACTTCCCTGCAAATAACTTGAAGATAGATCATCTGCTCACTGGCATATGTAAATCATACCGATATGTTAACGGCATAGTAAATTATGTTTACCGGCATTACAGCGAAAGCTGTATATGGCTAGGCGAAACGAAAAACCGTTCGGCGCATGTTTCGATAAACATCAACATTGGCTGAGCCGTCAGTTACGTCGTTCTCTACGTCGCACCCAAGCGCGCACGACATTGGCAGCGCCGTCAGTGACGTCGTTAGCGAACGCGTTCCCACCATTGTCACGTTGACGTTGCTCTGCCCGCAACGCCTCCTCCTCGGCTCGCCGTTGTCGCATGCGTTCGATATCTCGAGTTAGCTCGGCGTCGTGGTTAGCAGCATCCGCCCGCCATTGGTGCTTGCGTTCCACTTCGCGATTTCAACGTGGACGTTTCATCGCAGCCGAAGCCAAGTGCCGCTCTAGAAAACTCCCGCCGAAAACGGGCGTTGATCCCGGCAAACGCGTTCCCGCCATTGCTACGTTGACGCTGCTCTGCCCGCAACGCCGCCCACTCGGCTCGCCGTTGTAGCATTGCGTCGACATCTCAAGTTAACTCGGCGCCGAACTACCCGAAGTCGACCACCAACCGGCCTCAAAGAAACGGGACAGTACAGTCACAACAGGAAAGCACGCAGGGTGGCACACGCCCGCTCGGAAATCAAAGACATGTTCACCGAAATACAGAAGACACTCAGCAGTATCATGACGGCCGTCGCCGGTCTCACCGACAGAGTAATTCGCATCGAAGAAGTAGTAGGGCTCACACCGCCACCGCAGGGACACCTGGGCCCAGACTCGAATCCAGACATATTCATGGACGAGCTCCCCCAAACTAACACAGCCGGATCGGCCAAGGCCAAATCACTGACACAACATGGATCCAAACCGTAAAGAATTCATAGCGTGGCAGTGGAACTGCCGAGGGCTTGGTACAAAAAAGGCTGTCTTCCAAGAACACGTCAGAACCACACAACCCAAACCGGACGTAATCCCAGTTCAGGAAACAGCGGGGTCACAGGCTTCGCTCCCGGGATACCGCGACGTGCCGCCCTCGGCACCACTGGACAGGGGGGTAACCATCCTGGTGAGAAAAGGCCTCGTCGCCGTACGACACGATATACGGGGAGTCAACCTGGATCACCTGTTGATAGAAATCATTCCACAAAGGCATCGCAAAGACCGCATATTCATCCTTAACTTGTATAGCAACCCGTCCAAAACGAGACAGAGATTCTTGCTACTATACAAGAAAGCCACCACCCTCGCGGGCCCACACCCGCTCCTGATAGGGGGGGAATTCAACGCCCCGCACCCGGCGTGGGGCTATGGCCGCGGCACGGCCAAGGGCAAGCACCCTTGGCAAGACTCACAAGACCTAGGCCTCACGATCATCACGGACCCCAGCACTCCCACAAGGATGGGCAACTCGGCATCTAGAAACACCAAACCGAACCTTACAATGTTCGGAAACGTCGAAAACGCAGAGTGGCAAAATACGACAGCCGACCTGGGCAGCGACCACATGATAATAGAAATAAAAATTCCTACCTTTGGGGGGACCTCCACCCCGACCAGAAGCTTCGTACTCACGGACTGGCACAATTTCCGCAGACAGGGAGACGCGGCCCAAAACGACGAGCGGATCATCGACATGGACTCATGGACCGCAGAACTGATCAACGACGTCGTAAGAGCCACACAGACCATCACCACCGAGATCCAAACTGAGAAGATGGACAGCCGCCTAGCCCACCTCATCAAGGCCAAAACTTCCATCCTAAACCGGTGGAAAGGCCAGCGACTCAAACGCAAGCTAAGGAAAAACGTCGCCGATCTCAACCGGGAGATCGAAGAGCACTGTCAAACGCTGAGCAGGCAACAATGGGATGAGGTCTGCAACGCCGCGGACGGCGAACTTCATAACGGCCAGACGTGGAAGCTCCTAAAAGACCTCCTAGATAAAACCAAGAGTAAATCCAACCAACGAGACAACCTGCGCAGGCAGAGAACACAGAGAACCCCGCCCTAGGCGAGTCCTTCAGTATGGCCGAAATCAGAACGGTGCTGCACGGACTCAACGGTAAATCCGCGCCGGGGCCAGACAGAATCACAAATATATCCTTAAAAAACCTAGACGACACGTCCATCGACAAGCTAACCGAGTTCATCAACGGTTGCTGGAAAGAAGGCAATATCCCACTCCAATGGAAGACATCCAAGGTCATCCTCAATCCCAACCTGGAAAGCCCCGAGCCTCGAAAACCTTAGACCGATCTCGCTGACGTCTTGCGTCGGGAAGGTCATGAAACACGGCTTCCTCAACCGCATAAACGCACACCTTGAGGAGACACACGCATATACACAGACCATGATTGGTTTCCACGCTCACCTCTCCACACAGGACGCCATGCTACAGCTCAAGGAACATATCCTAGACGACCGAATCCGGGACAACAAAGCGATCGTCGGTCTCGATCTAGAAAAAATGTTCGACAACGTGGCGCACTCCGCCATCCTAGACCAAATCTCAAACCTGAACCTGGGCGTCTGAGCATACAACTACGTCAGGGACTTCCTCACGGACCGGAAAGCCACGCTCATTGCCGGAGACATGGAAACGGAAGAACTGAACATGGGCAGCGAGGGAACGCCACAGGACTCGGTAATATCCCCCCTGCTCTTCAACCTCGTGATGCTCGACCTCCCGCGGAAGCTACAAGAAATGCACGGCGTCCACCATACCATCTACGCGGATGACATCACGATCTGGACTAGTAACGGAAGCGACGGCTAAATAGAGATCAAACTCCAAGAATCTGTCCGCAAGGTAGAGCAGTTCTTCGGGGAGACGGGCCTACGATTATCCCCTGTAAAGTCGGAACTCCTGCTATATTGTCCCACCCTGAAGGGCCGACCGCCCAAGGGATACGGCGGACTGACACAACACGAAGAAATCAAAATCCACATACTGGAAGGGATCGAAGTCCCAAAGGTACGCAAGATCAAGGTCCTAGTTATGCTCATCGAGACGAACGGAGTTAATGGTGAGACTGTCAACAAACTATCGACCAAGGTCAGCAACGCCATGCGCCTAATCCAGCGGATCACAAACAGAAGACATGGCATGGAGACGAAAGCGCCATCAGGCTCATCCACTCTTTCGCCATCAGCCATAATGCCTACGTGACCGCCTTTCACAACTGGTCAACTAGCGAAAGAAACAAGATTAACGTGCTCATCCGAAGAACGTTTAGGCTTGCCCTCGGCGTCCCGGACACCGCCAGTACGGAGCTCCTCCTCGAGCGACGACTGCACAACACGCCCGAGGAGATCGCCGAAGCACAACGCATATCTCAGCTCGAAAGACTCACAGAGACCAACACGGGCCGATACATTCTCGATCGAGTGGGAATCGCGTACCACAAAACAACACGGACACAAAGCGCAAATACCCAAGGAAATTCGAGAAACCATACACGTTGCAGCCATCCCTCAGAACGTCCACCCTGACCTCAACAAAGGTCGCAGGCTAGCAAGAGCCAAAACCCTCCTCCGATCGTACGGAAGGGAAACCGACGCGCGCTTCGTTGACGCCGCGGAACACCCAAATGGCTGAAGCTTCACTGTGGCAATAATTAGTAATAGACACCAACTCCAAAACCGACAACGCGTGTAGCGTCGAAAGCCAACATGCAGAGGAAGCCGAAGAGGTAGCCATTGATTGCCCTGGCCCTCTCGAATCCGGACTGCAGCACCGTCCTGAGCGACTCCCAGGCGGCGGTGAGAAACTTTGCCAAAAGACGCATTTCCCTTAAAGCCATCAACATGCTTAACAGAATACGCACCCCCCAAAGGACCACCCGAGTCGTATGATATGGTTCCCCGCCCATGTCAACAAGGGCGACCAGGCACCCCGAACCTCAACGAGGTAGCCCACTGCAGAGCGCGAGAGCGGGACCACGCCCGGCCGACCTCTCGGGAAGACCCCCGAACCGAACGAGAGAGACTGACCACATACAACGCCATTACAAAGATGTACCAACAAGCCAGACGAGCATTCCCACCGCCACACAAAGACCTAAACAGGGCGCAAGCAGTGGCCTTACGTCAACTGCAAACAAAAACCTTCCCGAACCCGTTTCACCTCAAACGGATATTGCCCGCAGTGCACAAAGAAGACGCATGCAAGATATGCAAACAGGAAACAGCTACACTCAAACACATGCTATGGGAATGTAACGCCCAACACAAAAACGAATCAAACTCCCGACACCCTATCGCTGAGGAGGGCCGCCGCTCTGCGCAGCTTCGACCTCGGCGACCAACTCTGGGCTGTCCAGCAGGCCCCGCGAGGTGGCGCTCAGACAAGATCTCGACGTCCCGTCGTGGGAGACCTCAGCCCTGGTGGCTAAAACTGCAGGACAACTCAATAAATTTATTGCCATCCATCGGCATCGTGGTTAGCAGCATCCGCCCGCCATTGAAGCTTGCCGTTCCACTAGAAACAGAAACATGTACCAATAATTGAGAAACGCTTCAATACAGCGTCGGGATTAACCCACTGCTAAACACCGGGGCCGCACGTTTCATCTTGGCTGGTTAACCATCTGTAAGGAGTGATTAGGCGGTGTTTTTATTGGATTACCTTTATGTTCTTTGATTTAGCCATTCAGTATGTGCCAATGGATGTGTACCCGTTCTTGGCTAATCCTACAGAATGGGCATGTCGCACGGTGATTTTTACATAAAGCTTCTTCAGTGGCAACCGAACCAAACCAGCCTTTGTATAGAATCTCATAGGCGCCCCCTATAAATGAACGTTCACTTCACATTGCTTCCAACCTGTGGAATGAATGTGCATGGAATAACAGCAAGGCGGATTGAATAGGTAGAAGCCATGGATATTTAATAAGCATTCCTGTGAAACACCATAAATGTAAAATAGGCAAATATGCATTACATCTGTACAGTAGTAACAATATTATATATACGCACTTTTTACACCGCATAGCCCACCCATCCTTTCCATAATTTGCGTATTCCAACAATGTATCACAAGGAAACCGTAATACCAACCAGTAGCGAAAATACATGACGCTGGTGATAGAGATTTTAATGAAAGATGGTAACGTTAGCCAAACAAAAATCCTAGAAGACTACTACATTTTTAGCGCAACATTACATCAAAGGATGAGAGAAAAGAAAAAAAAAGAACGCACACGCACACACGCGCACAGAAATGTTTTGAGGCAACAACAACAACAACTCGCAGAGGCGCCGCAGATATACTATCATCAAATGAACAAAGCGCAAAGGGGAGCTTTATCACGCCGTCAATATACGAACTTTTAAATATCTCTCTATATTCGGCTGCATCACAGAAATTGATAAATGTTTGTTTATTGACGGTGCCATAAAGCTACACTTTCCAGTTTGTTAGTTTCGTGGTTTTAAATGCTGCCTCTTTCCAAATTTTTCTGCGAGTGGATGCGATTACGTTTTTTTCTACCGTCATTTGATCTATGGTTATATGTTTATTATGTACTAGCATTTCGATTCTTTCCTTTGGCTAACCTCCTCACATTTCATTAAAATTCCTCTCACCAGCGCGCACGTAATTTCACTACTGGTTTATATTAAGGTTTTTTTGTGATATATTCTTGGAATGCGCAACTTATTTACTTGGTGCATGGGCTGTGCGTTGTGACTTGGCTGCAAGCTTACAAGCGGCTCGTCCTTTCCAGTAGCTACGTGCTCAAACCTCTGTAGATGCGCGTGCAGGTCATCGCGTTGTTGATCGAACAGCGGCAGTAACTTCTGGGGATTGAAACGGGGTAGGCTTAGTGATGTTGTAGCGCCCACCAACGCCGCAGCGCGGAGCGCTATGGTCGGCGCTGTAAAGAAAGAGAAAAATAAAGAAGCGCAGCGCGTGCTCGGGGCGCAAGCTCGGCACGCGCAGTGTCGTTCCAAAAGTCAGCCACGCTGGTCGTCGCAGCCCCGTCGCTCGGCTCGCCGCCTTCGCCCTTCTGAGTCAGGGACGACGGCACGGCTCGTACAGCCGCCGTCACGTCCCTCCTACATTGGTGACCCGGGAGAACGCGCGTTCCACCGAGCGACACGCTGCCATGGCTCACTGGCCGGAGCCGCAGTTCGACCCACCACTGCCGCCGTTCTCGTCCAGCTACGTCGGCGCATGGTTCGCTCAGTTCGAGGCGGCTCTGGAGCTGAACCACATCTGGATCCAGGAGTTCAAGCACGCGGTACTCCTCGACGTCCTGCCGCTTGCTCTCCAGCTCCACCTCGGCGTTCCATCGCCTGGCCCGCGCCCGTACGACGAACTGCGGCAGCGCGTGCTCGACTTCTTTGGTGCTGTCTACCGCCCTCTTCAAGAGGTAGACCGCGCGGTGCGCGAGTCATCTCTGCCGGCGCCCTCACCGCCAGCACCAGACATGTCTGCTCCTCCGCCCGTTAGCCACCATCAGGCAAGCCTTCCTCCCTCGACTTGCCCCGATACCGTCTTGGCGACAACCCGATGCGCTACCGCACAGTCCCCGGCCTCCGGCTGTCTCCAGGGGTCTCTGTCGTGCGAGTACGCGCATAATGGCGTCACCAAGGGTATCGACACGACCGCGATACCGGCCACATCATCGCCTTGCTCACCTCCAACGATGATACGCGACAGTGGTGCCATCACTGACCCTACGCCGGCTCCTGTGCCTCACGCCATCGAGTCTGGCGCCAACGACGTCGCTCCTGCTATTCGGTCCCCGACCAACGCTTCACCCGAGTTTTCTACGCTGCCGGCTGAGCGAGCCTCCGGGTCAACGCAAGAGCCCTGCCCCGTGCCGTCTCCGCTGCCTCCGACCTTGGCAACTGTCGATACACCGCGGCACCTACAAGCCATCGAGAGCAACGCAGCAGCTGTAACCTTCGGCCCTGCCCTGCGCTGCCCGTCCTCTCATTCGACCGACTTGCCATTGGGCCCTTCTGGCGACCACGCTGCCAAGTCAGACGTTGGGGGCTGTGCACAATCGTCGCGCGACGAGGATAGGGCAGCTAGACTGACACCATCCCGCGACGCGAGCCGCGATGCAGTCTCGCGTCCACCGTCTCATCCTGTCCTTCGCGTCGTGCCCACGTTGGATATCTCCAGGCAACATGACTCGGCTGCTTCTGCTCCGGCTGTCCCAAATTTTCGACTACCCGCACCGGTGCCATCATCGAGCGTCGTCCGACGACGCCTTCCTGGCTGTCACGAGCGCCAATCCCGTCCAAGGCCGTTGACCGTGGCAAGACTGAGACTCCGGCCCGCGCGTCACGGACCCTCTTCTCTTGACTCGGGCGGTGTCGCGCGCAGATGTTTGCAGCTTGCGACCTCTACGATGGGTAGGGCAAACCCTGACAAGCGCGTGCTTAAGCCACACCCACCAAAGCTGACGCATCTGCGAGCGCGTGACGACCGCGCTAGCGGCTTGTCGTGCCCACCAATGACTGCGCGCGGTTCCCGTTCATTCGGCCAGGTCTGCGTGAACTGCTGCAGAGGCGTCTGCCTTCACCCTCTCCGTGCCGGCCTTCTGTGTACCGTGCGTCCGCAACGCCACTCGCAGCCTCGTCCACCGGAAGGACTTGCCAGTTCCATTCGCCCCCAACGGACTCGCTACTTGGACTGACCCCGGACCATTTTGAAGCTTTTTGCTGGCATTTAATGTATCGCCGTTCCGTCTGGGCGGGGGGCCCTGTAGCGCCCACCAACGCCGCAGCGCGGAGCGCTATGGTCGGCGCTGTAAAGAAAGAAAAAAAAGAAGCGCAGCGCGTGCTCGAAGCGCAAGCTCGGCACGCGCAGTGTCGTTCCAAAAGTCAGCCACGCTGGTCGTCGCAGCCCCGTCGCTCGGCTCGCCGCCTTCGCCCTTCTGAATAGGGACGACGGCACGGCTCGTACAGCCGCCGTCACGTCCCTCCTACACCGTCAACGCTTCCCTTGGCATGGCTGCCGTACCTAGGACTACCTTTATCCCCGAGCTGCCAAGGCATGCCGTCCACGCTGCCTTGGACATGGATTCTCGCCGTCCTGGGTGCCTCCTGCGGCTAGGGAACGCCGTCCATGCTTCCCATACCCTGGATCTCTGCCCCACGACACCAACGACAACTACGCCAGCAAGGGATGCCGTTCACGCTCCCCTGGCCATGCTTCCGGCTACAGTGAGTACCGCGACTGCCACCAGTCTTGGCTCAAAGGATGCCGTGCACACTCCCTTGGCCTTGCACGCTCCTCTGGCTGGCCCGAGTACTGCGGCCGCTGCCGCCGCCTCAGGGTGCGTGGATTCCGCCCCTGACTCAACGGGCGGCTCAGCCGGCAGCTTGTCCGACGCCATGCGAGCTATCTCGCTGCTGTCACAGGAGCTGGACTACTTAGTTTCCGCCACCTCCGGTTTCCCTCTAGCAGCCTTTCCATCACCTGCTGCATCGGAACTGCCGAAGTTCCACGGATTTACGAGTGGCCCTATTCTGTGGGTGCAAGCGGCCAACGCGCTCGGGGCACGCTATGCCTGGCCCGACAACACGACATGGCTGGTTGCCGCGGGGCGACTTCGAGGTGCCGCCAGAGGGTGGGAAAACTACGACGGCATCAAACAGCGGTCCTGGCCTGAATGGAGTGCCGCTCTGATCGCTGCTTTCGCCCCGCTCACGTGTGCGAGCGACGAGCCCGTACAGCACTGGTCTGCGGCCGGAGCTCCTGAGGAGCACCACCTTGACGCGGCAGTAGTTCCCAGCAACGCCTGTACAGAGAGGTCCGCAAGCTGCCCCACCGCAGAAGCCGGCTCCCCGAATGTCGTCGTCGGCCCCATCGCAGACGATGTGAAGCGCACGGCGACTACCGCTCCAGCTTCGAGTCACCACCGAGCGGTAGGTCACAAACCGGCATCATCGGCTCCACCACAACCAATAAACACACGGCAGACCACGTCAACTGCGCTGCTGCGACGACAACGCGGCGACACTCGGAAGCAGCACCACCTCGCAGCTGCAGCTTCACTCGGCAAGGTTTCAGTAGGCGGGTTCGCAGCCTGCTCCGTGGTAGACCGCGGATGCGAGTCAATTTTTCCACCGCGGGTCTCGGTCTCTGCGTCAGCCTCCGACACTACACCATCACTCTTAGAGACCGTGACCACTTTGCGTCCAGCTGTGGTCGGTGAGGCGGCTCCCGAATTCAATGCCGGAGCGCATGGAGGCACCGGCTCCTGTTGTGATTGGGTGGCTGGCCCTCCGGGAGCCCGAAGTGTCCATGGATTGCAGCGGGCAGGGCCGTCCGGACACGCCAGATGCTCGAATTTCAACGCATTCATTGGCCGAATGCGTGGCTGTTGGCCCCGTGCTGAGTGAGGCCTCGCTGAAGGGACCGAAGGCGCGTAACACGGCTGACGTTGACCTCATCGAAGAACTGCCCGTACGCGAAAGACGCGAACGACGCACACCACGCGCAAGAGGCCTTAAGACGCTCGAGAGACCATTGCAAGGTACCATCGCAAGACACCGCAAGGGACACTCAAGGAAGCAGATGCGTAAGCAACTATCGGCTTCAAAGCGCACTACCCTTACATCACCTTCGACAAAGGGCAAATCAGCAGCAGTTTGTATTTCGTCGAGCTCTGCGTATTCGAGCACATCGGTGAGGCTTGATCAGCCAGCGGCAACAGTGCAAAGACGCACGCAACAGCTGAGCAGAGCAGCTGTGCATTGGACAAAATATCCTGCGATACGTGCCCATCGGCGACGGGATAATCATCGGCGAAACCTGCGACCCTCGCGCAACAGCCAGTGCCGACCGCCAGAAGAGCTGGTTACGCACTGAATGGCTCACCAACGACGACCGCACTCCCTGGACAAGTTTCCTCGATATTAAGGTGCATGGTTACAAGTGCGCCGTATACTTGCAGCGTGGCCGAGTGTGAAGACGAAGTGAACTTGGCCTCGGGCGCTCGCAAGGCGGGCGCGAGGAGAGAGGAGGAAGACGAAGGAGAATATAGAACAGCCGGCCCAGGAACGGGTGCTGTCTCTGTGTCTCGTCATTACAATATATATATATATATATATATATATATATACAATTACAATATACATTACAATATATATATATATATATATATATATATATATATATAATCTTTTTTTAGTTTTAGTGCCTAGTTTCAGAGTCATCCCATATTTTAGTGCTTGCATTACGGTAGCCCTGTGGCCTATTTCACTGGACAGTTTTATGCAACGTATTCCTGATCGCCGCCGCGAATGCTTGTTCGGTTGCTTTCTAACTTCGTACGATTTGTTAGCGTATTATATAAGACAGATAATTTGAAACCACCACCTGAATGAACGACCATAGATCTTGACCAAACAAGGGTGCCCTCTCCATCGCAGAAGCCGCCCAACCAATCGCAGACGCCGGCACCACTCCCCTCATGTGGTTATCTACTTTCAGCGCGCTAGCTCGGCCCAACCGAAACCCTCTTCACTTCTGCGCGCTGCTCGCCTCTTGGTAGACATCTATATTAGAAAAATCTTACAAAGTGGGAAATGCTATTCGCTTTGAAAACAAACAAAAGTGACCTTCTACAAAGGAAGAAAGTGATTGATTGGGCCGTTTAAACAACACTGAGGGTCACCACCCGGTTCTTGCGTCGGCGGTTACGTGAATTTTATCTCAGGGGGTGGGAATAAATCAGAAGAGAACATTTTTACGTTATACGCCATAGACTTGTTTGTGAAGCATTGCGAACAAAACTGAAGGAGGGTTCTGCCCCCCCCCCCCCCCCCTTATTTCCTGGATGTTTTGATGAGCCCTCCCCCATGGAGACTGCCCTGAATCCGCCCCTGGAACAAATAGAGCAGCAGGACGATGTTAACACAATGTTGTGGCCGTCCCTGTGCCGTTGTGTTGTGGTGTGTTTGCATAATCAAGCAAAAAAAACTTGACAGTATATGGTTTTTGTTTGTGTGGGCTTAACTCTTCGGTTGAAATTGTTAACTTCTATTATTTTTAATGTGCAGTGCTATTTTTAACCCACATTGCTAGTTTCCCCATAAGAGAAATGGCATAGCCGGAAGCATGCTGCTTGGAAGCCTCTTCTATTGTACCACAGTTAACCTTATCCAATCCTACTGGGAGTGCAACCAGAGTGTTTCTCAGCAACCAATGCACCAGTTTTGATGTGGTTTGTTGCATTTCAAAGAAAACAATTAAATCTTGTCAATGTAAACAGCAAATGTTTTATTTGGGCCGTCAACACTTTCATAAAAATTGTTGCAAATTGCCAAATTTGAGAAAATGAAAAATGTCAAGTTTACAGCTCTGTAACTCAGCAATAAAAAATATCACAACTCCGTAAATTGCAACTATTAATACATCTAAAGCGAACAAAACCTACGTAATATACACCCCTATGAAATATATCACTAATTTGTGAGCGTAACTTTTGCAGGACTCCTGTAAACACTCTTACAAATTCACGTAAGCTGTGAATTCATATATCAAGTTTGTCCACTTTAGATGATCTGACGGATGCAGTTTGCAGAACTGCGCTATCTGTTTCTTTATGCAGAATTACGGATCTGTAAACGTCGAGCTTCTGTTTTTCTGAAGTTTATAAACTTAAAGCAATTTTTAAAAAAGAATTTATGGCCCTAAATCGAAATTATACTTGCTACACTCACTAGAAAAATAATTTCTCTCTGAAAAGCTCATCAAAATTTCATCAAAATATCAGAGCCAGAGAGATGCAGAGAATCCTGGGAGTCCTTGCTGCTCAACGAAGAAGAAAATGCTCAACGGCAAGTCATCGGTCTCGCCCTGACCGCCGCCGCGTCCCAAGGGATCCCGGTCGACGGTTAGCGAGGATGAGTGTGGGTTTAGGCTGAAGCATCTACCCCGTCATCTATTTGACGGGTGCAAATAAAGTCACTTCTATCTCTCTCTCTCTCTGAAAAGCGTCAAATTTAACTCAAATCGGTCCAGCGGTTGTCTGATTAAAGCCTTTCGGCATTTTCCATGTATTTCAATACAGAATGTATGTGTTTTTTTCTGCCTAAAATGACGAACAAATGTTACATTGTGTATTAGGTCACTTTTTGTGTTATTACAAGGGGTTTGGCCTGCTCAGAAGGCCTCACATTTCGCATGACTCTCTCTGACTCAATCCAACGCAGACAGACATTCACTGGACGATGGACACTCGACGCGATCAACAGTATAGTCTAAAAAGGGACGTCTAAGGGCTCATTCACGTCGGCCATTGACACAGGTCGCCCGAACGATCGCGACTGGCGACCAAATGATCCACTCACGGCCACCGATGTTCACATTGGGCAACGCGGCCTGCCTCTCACCACACCGAAATAAGCACCGTGGATAGGTTCAGCAGCTTTGTGACTGCGAAACCGAGCAGCCCCTGAGTGACTGACCCAAAACAATCACTTTACGATCTAAGTGACCGTTTGGGACCGGTCGCACGACCTCTGCGAGTCGCCGGTGTGAATGAGCCCTAAAGCTTGAGCCAATGTTTTGTCGAGGGGACTTGTTTTCGTCAGTCGTCTTGTCGAAACGCTGGAACCAGCCTGAGACACATGCCTTGTTCGACCACTGCTGATATCTCTGAAGCAAATGCAGAAATGTTCAAGAAGTGTCAAACAAATTAGCGTCTCGGAAGAACGCAACAGCAAGCGCGTGACTCCGTCTGACAAGTAAACATCAACCTACGGACCTCATTTAGCTCTTCCGGAAACGCTACATGTTTAGAAGTTTGCAGTAGAGCCAGCGTAGTTAGTCCTGCGTATTTGTGAACAGTGGCCGTGTGTTCTGTTCCTAATGTCCATTTTTCGGTACACGTATATAACAGAGCCATGTAGCTCATGATCAGATTGGAACTCACGTTGCCAGCTCTATCGCAGAGATCTATGTCTGGGCAACCCACTCGCCAATTTCCAACACTTCGTGAGCCTTTTTAGCTGCAGAGACGCTCAATGTAAACGTCATCGCGCTGCTATTTAACCGTTGCTAAACCAAAATCCATGACAGGGCCGGAAATCGTGGAATATCCTGGCAGGCTCGCGAATTATCCCGAATTTCAGTCTGTAAAGGAGTACGTTTATCTAGGTCAATACTCACAGGGGACCCTGATAATGAGAAAAAAAATTACAGAAGGATAAAATTGGGTTGGAGTGCATACGGCAGGCATTGCCAAATTCGGACTGGGAGCTTACCACTGTCGTTGAAAAGAAAAGTGTACAATCATTGCATTCTACCGGTGCTAACATATGGGGCAGAAACTTGGAGGTTAACAAAGAATCTTGAGAACAAGTTAAGGACCGCACAAAGAGCGATGGAACGAAAAATGTTAGGCTTAACGTTAAGAGACAGGAAGAGAGAGGGCGGTGTGGATCAAAGAACAAACGGGGATAGATGATATTCTAGTTGACATTAGCCGTAAAAATGGAGCTGGGCAGGCCATGTAATGCGTAGGATGGATAACCGGTGGGCCATTAGAGTTACAGAATGGATACCAAGAGAAGGGAAGCGCAGTCGAGGACGGCAGAAAACTAGGCGGGGTGATGAAGTTAGGAAATCTGCAGGCGCAAGTTGGAATCAGCTAGCGCAAGACAGGGGTAATTGGAGATCACAAGGTAGAGGCTTTCGTCCTGAAGTGGACATAAATATAGACTGATGATGATGATGATGATGATGAACTCAAACAACTGTACAAGTTATGTTAGTTGAAGGTGTCGCGGAATTCCTGCTGGCAAGCAACACGCTGAAGCCTTTTTTTAGGTCCTCTATACAAGGTGTATACAGACACTAGTGAAAAAAAAAAAACGAAAAAAAAAACTTTACATGCCCCAACGTCCTCGAGCAATATCTCGGCGCACGAGTTTCCTTGCGTCAAACCAATTTAATTATTTTTGTAAAATTTTTTCTCGCTTCTTATAAAAACATGGCCAAAATATTTTACCACTGAGGGCGAACAATATGGGGGGGAAATGTTTCGACGAAACCGTCACTGAAGCTGTGGCCGCTTACCTGGAAATGTGTGGGCTGCATAGAGAAGGCGCACTGTCCTACTCATCGTGTGTTAGCGTAATTTTTTGAAATATCTTAGTTTCACAACAGCCTCTAGCTAATACATCATGTTGTGAAACATTAAGGTGTCTTCCTTTGAAATTTCAGTCACATAGGCACACATGCAAAAAAAGAAAAGATAGAACGAAAGAAACGGAGTATTTCCTGCTTAGAAAAAAGAGCTTGCTGAAATGTAGTAAAGAGCGTTGAAACGCCGTACTTGTCGAGAAGTAAAGTTCTCTCCCTCACTAACTTTCTTGATTTTCTTGCGAATTTGTTTTTTCACAAACACGCAAAAAATTCGAGTGGTTGCGAGTGAAAGTAGGACATCGCTTGTTTTATTCAACAAAACAAAGCATTCAGCAGCGGCTTATGAATTCGCCGGAAACGGAAACTCTTGCGGACAGCACCAGCGGATGTCAAGAGACGAAGCACTTGCCACACCCCAAGGGTCGGCGAAACCTCAGTTCCGATCGCCAAAGCACGACGAGTATTTTTCTTTCTTTCTTAGTTCATTTTTGTTCCATTCAAGATTGTTCATTTCGAGTGTCTGCTGTTCTGTCTTGTCCTTCGTTCAATTGATTCCACAGCGCTCCGTTCCAGCATTCGTGCTGCTTCGTTACTGGGACGCCTTTATCAGTCGTGGCATTCGTCACTATAGCCGAAGGCGTGGCAGGACGACCTCTTTTGACAGATGAACTTTGGATTCGTCTCCACAAACCTTCGGAGCCACTTTTGGAAGAAGGTTTTCCTTCCTTCAATAGAAGCCGAGCGTTCCATCTGTGCAGGAAATTTAGTCGCCCTCAGTATCTGGCTTACTTTCGCTAGCTAAAGATGAATACGGTAACTAAATGTTTCTCTTCTATTCGTTTTATCAGTGATCTGATAAGCACCTTGTTTACTTAGTTTTCAAACTTACTCAACCAAATTTACGGGACCAGGAAGGCGAACTTAGGCTAGTACAGTGCTTCCTGTCTATGGCACTTCATGCTGACATCACCTTTCATTAAATTAGCAGGGGAGCTTACAATCATCAGTTCACTGCAAATTAAGAGCGAACAAAGATTCGAAGGTAGCCCGCACGCTAAAGTTATGCATTGTACGTTCTTGTACAATGCGCTTGAGATGATTTCACGATCAGCGCTTTTTTTCTGCGAGAAATGCGTTGAAACGCGAAAGATGCGTGACAATTATATGTTGTATTTCAAGCATTGCTTGAACAATAATTCACGCTGGACACATAAAGATTACACTACCACTCTCCTGACGAAAGCCGATGCAAGGCTTTATTTTTATATTTGGCACACTCCATTTGTCTATACAACAGAATATGTGCTGTGCCCATTGATATCGTGTTCACATACATTTGGATTAACAAACTCGATCATCTGGTTTTGTCCTTGACTAAAAAAGTCGATGAATTAGATAACAGAGGCCGCAGGTCTAATCTTGTAGTATACGGTGTGAAGGAACTAGGAAATGAGGGGCACCAAGATCTACTCGATGCTGTTGAGAAAACAATCTTTGAAGATAAGCTAGGAATAAAAACCGCTGGCATCGAAAGAATCCACCGTCTTGGGCGAAAGCAAGCTGACAGTCCCAAACACAGGCCTGTCATTCTGAAGTTATTTGACTACCGGGATAAAGCCAACATACTTAGTAATTGCAAAAAGCTCAAGGGAACGGAATATCCAATTAGCGAGGATTTTTCTCCCGCAGTAAGAGAAGTTAGAAAGAAGCTATGGGAAAGAACGAAAGTGCATCGAAACCAGAAAGATAGAGTTTTTCTGTCTTACGATAAAGTCACAATAAATAATCGCCTCTACACCTGGGACGACCAAACCAATCACATAGTGGAAGTTTCAAAAAACCAAAGCATGGACAACGGACCAGCTAAGCGAACTCGAAACCGCTCTCGGCCCTAGTTGTTGTCAATGTTAATGCGCGCAGCCTTTTGAACAAAATCGAACAGCTGTACGCGACTACGATCGCTCTTGAACCTGACATTATCTGCGTGACCGGGCTACTCCATCGTCCAAAAAGATAGGGCAACTAGAGGTGGTGGTGTTGCTTTGCTACAACGCCAATACATAAATTACTCAGTGATGCCGGATGTCCCAGGTGTGGAGGCGGTCTGGTGTAGAATTCAGTTGGGCCAGAGCCACGTCTGTGTTGGCGCAGTGTACAGACCCCCCCAAGCTGATGTATCGTATCTTCAGCAGCTTCTAGAGTACATGCATGAACACATGGTGGGGAACGCCATAATAATGGGAGGGGACTTTAATCTCCCAGATATTAACTGGAGCTAGCTCTCTGGGCCCAACCAATGTAACAAACAATATCATGCTGAGTATTCTGTTTACCTCCAACCTGACCCAAATAGTTTCCAAGCCTACCCGTGTACAGGGCGCTTCAAGCTCTATCTTAGATCTTATCTTCATAAGCGATTTCTTTTTGAAAGGAAAAAATAACGTCGATATTCTTGAAGGATTATCTGATCATGACATGTTCCTTTGCACGCTAACTATTCCAAATCAAATCCGCCATAGTTGTACTAAAAAGCGCGTGTACGCATTCAATAAAGCAGACGATGATGTTATTGTGACCTACCTAGCCCACGAGTACTATGACTTCCACGAGCTAGTCACTTAAATAGCGGCTGACATTGATGAAATTTGGTTACTGTTTAAGGCACATGTTATGCACTGCTTGAGGCAATTTGTCCCACAAATACAAAAGAACACTAATAAGCAGAACCCATGGATAACGCGCGAAATAATTCATTTAAAACGCAGAATAAAAAGGTTGAGGAAATCTAACAAATTAGGCCCAGTCTCAGACTTCTGCCAAAAATAAACTCGTTAAACAGACTGCTAAAAGAAAAAAATAAAAGCAGGAAAACAGCGCTTCTGCAGTACAACGCTCAGCAATTTTATCAAGGAATCACCCCAGAAATTCTGGCGTTACGTCAGGCACAAAGATAACCCTCCAAAACCGTTATCGCCGACCGAAGAAAAGCAACAAGCAGACGCGTTTAACGCATTCTTCCATTCTGTATTTGCCCCTGACACTGGTATTACGCATGCTTACAGGCCAGATAATATGGAGCAAAACGAGGCGCTGAGCGCACCAGTAGTAAGTAACCGAAGCAGGTGTTCTCTCACTATTACTAAATTTAGACGATAAAAAGTGTAACGGTCCAGACGGAATCCCGAACTGCTTCCTGAAACGCTATGCCGAGCCTGTAAGCAAATACTTGTGCCTTGTGTAGAATAAATGAATCTCTGAACGATGCCTTCCGGCAGAATGGAAGATTGCAAAAATAGTGCCAGTCCATAAATCGGGTGATACCTCTTGTCAATCAAATTATAGGCCTATTTCTCTCGCATGTACTTGCTGTAAAATCCTGGAACATATTATCTTAAAATCCGTTACAGAGTTCGTTGAGGCAAATAATATTCTCCATCCCTACCAGCATGGCTTCAGGACTGGTCGGTCTACAGTTACCCAACTTGTTGAGATCCTACACGATTTCGCCAAAGCAATTAACGACCAAATACAAATAGATGTAATTTACCTTGACTTCTCTAAGGCCTTTGACCGTGTTTGCCATGCTAAACTGCTTTTAAAGCTTAAACTTATACTAGAAGATAGGCCAATTTTTCGTTGGATTAACTGTTACTTATCTGATCGCCGCCAGTTTGTTCAGTTAGGCGCCCGCACTTCTGAAGTTATGCCAGTCGTTTCTGGTGTACCCCAGGGTTCCGTTCTGGCCCATATCCTTCTGTTCATAAACGACATAACTAGTCAGGTTGAATCCAAGATTAGGTTATTTGCGGATGAGTGCGTGTTGTATAGAGAAGTATTAAGCCGACAAGATCAAATTAATCTTAACAAGGATTTTGCTTTGATAGCCCAATGGTGTGAGAACTGGCAAATGGTCATCAACTTTGATAAAACAGTTTCAATGTCGGTAACAAAAAAGAAATCCAAACTTAGCTTTCCCTACGGCTATGATAGTATCATCCTTAACGCTGTCACTCAGTATAAATACTTGGGCGTCGTCATATCATCAGATCTAGGAGAGCACGTGGCAAGCAAAGCGATGCGAAAGCTAATGTTTCTAAAGCGGGCTTTGCGATACTCTACGAAGGAAGCCAAGCTCTTGGCCTATGTGACGTTCATACGTCCTATCTTAGAATATGCGAACGTGGCGTGGTTTCCGTTCGCGCAAAATCAAATAGCTACGCTTGAGGCTGTCCAGCGAAAAGCGGCGCGTTTTATCTGTAATAGATACAGATGCACCGACTCGCCTACGCAAATGCTGTCCGAGATCGGCCTTCATACACTAACCAGTCGTGCGATGGTTTACCGACTCATATTTTTGTATCTAATCCTGTATAATAAGGTTAAAGTGGATCCTGACACCTACCTTTCATACAATACGTCTAGAGAAACCCGTCATAAGCATCACCTTACACTCCAAGAATATTTCTGCGCTAAGAATACATTTAGTTATTCGTTCTTCCCGCGAGCTGTTCGTGACTGGAATGCAAGCTTTAGCACCGACGGTGGTCGCACAGCCTACCGTTGCCAAATTTGTTGAACTTGCTGGCCAAACTGTGCTGGCAGCAACGAGTAAGTGATTCTATCATTATTGTATCTATCATTGTTTTACTTACCAGGTAAATTGGAAATCTGGGATGTGATATTGTGTATGATATCAATTTTTATATCTCATGAGCTTTTCTTTTTCTTTTTTTTTGCAGTACATAGTATGTTACTTAAATACGTTGATTATGTGTTGTCATTTTACCCTACTCACTGCTGTTATCATAGGTTCATTACCTTTACCATATTCTGTGTAGTTATCCTATTGTATACTTATGTGAATGCCTGTTCCACAATGTATACAAACCCTTGTAACCCACTCCTGTAAAAATCCCTGATGAGATTGACAGTATCATGAAATAAATAAATAAATAAATAAATAAATAAATAAATAAATAAATAAATAAATAAATAAATAAATAAAACATGGTGGCCCTGGCCTAGGGGTTGAATGTTCGACTCGGCTGCGGGAGGACGCTGGTTCAAAACCACGTTGCTACCGGTTACCCACGGTTTATCCAAGAGGACACAAACGTCCCGTGGCCCGACAGTCGGCTTTCTTTAGGGCTGAGTAGTCCTAGAGAAGGAGCCCACGTTGTGCAATTATCGTTGAACCTTGTGAGCACAAGAAAATCCCGAAAACCCAGTAGCCGTGTTAAGCCAATCTTTCGTTTCTGCGACAGTTTTCTCTTGCACCTCCGTCGATGCGGGTGGAATATGACGTCATAGTGTGGATATGAGTCAATTATACGGCATTCTAATGGTGGCGAGCCTGCAGTTCATCAAATAGCTGGCGCATTTTTGAAACACCACTAACTAACTGAATCAAAGTCGCCTGATTTGTGAGTGTGGATGTGGAATCGTCAACTCAAGTGGAAGACACTCAGCTTACGCATTTTTGGGACCCCTGCCTCCAAGGGAACACATACTTGCCATAGTTGAGGCGACGTTTGACCTTTCGTGTTTGCTCATCAGTATAGACAGTGCAAGATCAAACAGAAGTTTGAGTTCAATCGAGCCTGCTCGACTACGAAAAGTGGGCGTATTGTCGAAGTCATTATCCGCACTATTGTTAGCGTCCTTCTTCAAGTGATGAACTTTCGGTGGCATTATAAACCCGTGTCCGGTCTGTTTGCCGCCTTATTAAGGCAGAAACTCTCTTTTTTCTTCTGGAGAACTTAATTACGAACTATTCTCTGGGCAAACAAGCGATATGCAGTGGTGACAAGCTGTTATCACACGCAAAAAAAAACAATTTTCAAAGCTGAAGAACGAACTTACGTGAGCAGAAAAAATGATTTTTTTATTAGCGCCCCATGCACTTCATGTTGAATGTGGGCATGTCACAGAGTATATACATGCAGGCTAGACGAGCACTTTCCAAGACGATGTATTACGAGGGATTTGCAATAATGTACGCTAGACCACGATAGCGGGGAATGTGTAACTGCATTTAACTGTACATATATGTCATTATCTGTGTTCTAGGAGATGTGGATACCTGTAGACGGCGCTGGCTATTCCTCTTGGTAGATGTGCAGCAACAAATGATCTAAAGTTTTCAAGCTATAGTATTTTCTCTAACTATATATACTTTGCATTGCATCGATCTCTGTATTGTTCCACTAGGGATGTTTATTTATTTATTTATTCTCAAGACGAAGCCGTGAACATTGCCACACGAACATTGCCACACGCTAGCGCGCGCGCGCGCGTGTGTGTGTGTGTGTGTGTGGGGGGGGGGGGGGGGGGGACGACTGAAGCAAGGCGACGACGACGTGGGGACGATAGTGTGACGGCGATGGCATAACGACTGATTTGTTGTGCTCCGGCGAATAAATGCTATGATGTTGTGCCGCACAGATCACAACATTAATCTTATGCAGTGTTTATGCTTATGGAGTGCTCTGATCACAAGCTACGTCGCAATGCAAAATAATAATAATAAACACATTAATCAGGCGGATGCGCCTCCACGCAGCGATGCGACGAAAACTAAGGTGATATATGGTGCTTGTCGAGGGTGTCAGGTGGCCAATAATGGCACATATATACCTAATGTAGCAAGAATGAGGTGGTCCAAATATAAGTATTTAAAGAAAATCAAGGATGCAGTTGAATGTCATGCGCCCTTTTATTAAGGGGTCCATGCGCTTTAAACGTACCACCTACAAGCCGACACCATATGTACAGGCTTTATGTCGTGATTTAATGTTTGATTACGCAGAACAGAGGCGTGCTCACTGGCAGCACTTCGTCGGTCTAAAGTTCGTGCTATATACGCCGGAACATTCGGTGGCACACAGCATAATGCTGCAGCCAAAATATTAGAAATCAAAGAAGGAATTGAGTATTGACACGTGTATTTTATTTTTTTCGGGTGACCACGTTTCACTGCCTAGCAAATGTTATCGCTCAGCGCGGGTCGCGCCTGCATGTATCGGAAGTTTCTCGAATGTTATCGATGGTTCTATCCGCTGTCTGTTGTAACCGAACCTAGTGTAATCTGATTCCATGTATGCGCGACACGAATTGTGTAGTACTTTCTGGAAGACACGCGGGCACCAGCAATTACTCTGGAACCTTCGACGACTCATGTATAAAAGCCGACGCGCTTGACCCGAAGATCAGATTTTCGACGACCGCCGAATGTGTTTGCCGCTATCGTTGTTCTTTGGGTGTAGCCTATTTTTGTGGGCACAAGTTCGGCCAGTAAAAAGCTAGTTTCGTCATTCGGAGTATTGCTGATGTTTTTTTTTTCTTCGTAGTCACTATTACGTGACAATATCATGCGCTATTACGTTAGTATGTCGGTGTGCCTTGGAGAGACCCACGAGCCGACACTATATGTACAAGTTTTATGCCGGGATTTATTGTTTCGATACGCCTAACAGAGTTGCTTTGACTCGTATTACTATGTCGGTCGGAATTTGACCATACTACCTGGCTCGCCGTACAAAGACACTAAAGAATTGAGCCCAGTAATACTCCACGTTGAAAATGTGGAGTATTATTGGGTCTGGATTAGGCGTTAGCTCCACTTGCAAGATATCTCGTAGCAAGAACGCGGCCGGTACACTAGTGTGGTCAAGATTTCATTGCAAGCGGCAGAAAATTATAGATATATAACCAACGGCAATTTATTGGCCGCTGTTTAATTTCAACAGTGGCCCAGCGCATCCTCAAATTTATTTCCTTTGCTAGACTAGAAAAACGGTAAGTAATAAGGCGAAAAAAGAAGATCAATAACAGTCACTGAACTACACATAAATAGGGTGCAACTGTTTGGAAAAGTTTGAACTTTAGCAAAGCATCATAAACATCCTATTTTATATTAAAGTAAAAACTTAGACGGCTTTATCGGCAGCTATATTTAGCAGTACATTCATGTGGCACACAGTCTTTCTTCAGTGCGCCGAAAAATACTTGGTGCCCATATACCACCGTTGATTCTCGTTTCACTCCAAAAGATCAGGCACCTTATGGCTCCTTACCTTACCGCGTGGACTCTGCACGAGACGCGGTCTCTAGAGTAATGACAAGCCGGAAAGAAACAGCGCAGGGAAAACATGACGACAGTGATGCAGGCACTGCAGCCGGAAAATGAAGCCTTCTTCTACTAACCACCTGCCACCCTCGCGCCACCTACATCGCCTCCTCATTGAGAAGAAAACGTTACAAATGAAGAAAAACAGAGGACATCGTCACGTGCGGACGCGGCATGCCCGACATTCGCCTGGGACAGGAAGCAGCAAGCGAAACCGAGTAGCCACCGCCGTCCCGGAAGCGGGCTCGAATTGCCATTGGTGCGGCGCATTCTGCCGTGGCGGCGGCACCGAAAACGGCGTCCGGAATACGGTCCCGGCAAGACGCCATCGTGGGCGCCGCGATAGCTTTTCCGTTGATGACTCGGCCCGTTAACAGGTCCGCTGCGCAGGCGGCGGGGAGAAAGATAGCAACGGCAGAACGTCTGCGGGCTGCTTACGCGGGGAACTGCTCTACGAGCGCACGAATGGACGGGTGTATATAGCACAAAGGCGAAACGCAAAACCCAGCTTACACCGCGCAGCTCTGCGTGTCTTGAATAATCGGCTCTCATTAATCAGTTTTTTGAAGATGTCCGAGCCGATAATTTTTTTGTCATCGATTTTTCGATTCATCTTAAGAAAACAATTGAGGGACAAAAAAGTATAAAAAAGCCCCCGTCAACCCCTCCCCCCCCTCCCCTCCCTCGTATAGGAAACGCACTTGATGGGCTGCTGCACGCGAGGCTTGTCCCAGTTTACAGTCACCCAGCGGTTCCTCGATGTAAACGATGATAACCCAGGACGGCCTTGCAAAGGGTAAGTTCATGTGCGCCGCACTAACACGGTCCCGTGTTAGTGCTTCCTTGCTTTTTATTGATCCATCAACTTTGGCTTCTCGTGGGATGGGGTCTTATGGAAAACAAAGCTGATTCGAGCATCAGATATAAAAGGGGAAACCTTTCGGAGAAGAAAACCGATAGCCTACTATATTTGACGACGACAACAAAACACAACAGAATTACGGCAATCACGAGTCTGCAAATAAATAAATATTATTTACGGACTTGAACTGTAATTCTAAGTGTAATTCAATTACGCAGTGAAGATTGAATATGGATATAAATAAATGACACATTCTTCTACGCGTAAAGAATCGACCGCCTGCTTGATCCTCGCAATGCGACTCCTTATGCTTATCGTCATGGCTCGTAAATGCGCTAGCAGAGTACCACGATAAAATATTTTGTGATTCACTCTATATGCCGATAGCATGGCGGTGTTATTGCTCGTCAAGAGTGTATTGCAGACATTTCGGACGCCCTGTGTCATTTGCTGCGTCCGTGGCTTCCTTGCGTCCTATACACGAGGCAGCTGCGGGATCAGCGCCATACTGCCGACGCAGCAAATGCGCAGCTTCTGACAGGTACATTATTTCTTAGGCGTCTCTGCACTTTTTGTTTACTTTTGCAGGGGACCCAGGTTGACCGCGTAATAAAGTCGTCCATGCCTTCCGTGCCTTTGGTCATGATAAGACCCGTGGAAACGTTGCATGCTTTTTTGGGGCCACCTAGGAAAGGGAACCATGTGGTTGTAAAACGTTCATAAAAATATGCCTCTTACTGCGTAGTAAGGCTTAGGGCTGCTTTCTACGTTTGGAGAAAGAGCATTCATTCACGTTTTTCAATAAAACTTTTATTTTCAGTGATGATAGAATGTTCCTTTCTTACTTATTTGATTGTAAAAAAAAATTGCACGACGTCGCCCAGCTTCGTAATCTGTGATTTCTGTCGGGTTCATGTAGTCACTTAAGTATGTGATGACTGCACTTTTACTTGACTCTACGCGATGACGGGGAGGTTGGAGGCTGTTGTAAAAAAATGTTGTGCGAGTGATACTGCTGGTCGCGCGTACATCACGCGTGATGCAAACGCGTGATGCAAAGCCTGTCGAGTGGCTTTTTATGCATTATGCGTTCTACGCATACACATGAACTAGAACACATCGTCCACCTGCGGAACAGCATACTGTGCCGTATAGTTGTTCCTGTCGTGTCGTGTGTCGTCTACAAATATTGTAGCAGGTGTAAAAATGGTTCATTTTGAACGGGTACACAGCGTAAACGCACAGGGATAAAAGAAACAACGACGACACGGCGCTGACTCTCAAAATCACCCATAATTATAGGAACAAAAGGTCCAAGAAAAACCAAAAACCTGACATGCATAGGATACAGGGCAAGTTGCAATGATAATTCTTTCTCCTGTAGAATCACGGGGTCGTTCACTCATGCATGTGCCATTTCCAATTCTTATGTTGTAGGCTTCTACTATTCTTCTTGTCAACTGGCTTGCATGCTTGTAAATTGTAGCTGCTTCTTTTTGTTGGGGTTAGGGTTGGTGAGGAGTGGTGGGTGTTTTGGCTAAACCTGCATTCTGATATCATGTGTTGGAGTGTTCCTGGCTCCTGACACACCACGGGGCATTCCTGCCCGTACTGGCTCGGGGGTGGGGATACGACTCTTTCTGGATCTGCCTATATGCTATCTGCTGCTCCCTCGTTAACTCGGGGTGTGTCTCGGGGAAGCTCTGTCTCCCGTTTCTGTAATACTCTAGTATGTCTTTGTACGTGACCAGTGGCTGGCTCTTTGTGTTCTCCTCCTCCCTCTCCGCGGCTGCGGCCCGGTGTGACAACGCTCGGGCCTGCTGGTGGGCAAACTTGTTGCCCTCCACTGCGGAGGGGGCCGGGACCCAGATTAATTCTATCTCCTCTCCTTTCGGATATTTTTGCCCTTGAGCGCCCGAAGCACCAACCGGGACACCCAGCCCGACTGGAAGCTTCTGTACGTTTGTTGCGAGTCTGTGACCCCTCTAGTCCTGCCCGGTATGGTGAGGGCCAGGGCAACTGCCAGCTCTTCTGCTTCTTCGACGTCGTTTGTTTTTACCGTCGCACACGTTGACAGCTTTTCTTTGGTTGTCACCGTTACAGCCGCCCAGCTATAGTCGAGGACGGCAGAAAACTAGGTGGGGTGATGAAACTAGGACATTTAAAGGCGCAAGTTGAAATCAGCTAATCAGTAATTGGAGACCGCAGGGAAAGGCCTTCGTCCTGCAGTGGACATAAATATAGGCTGATGATGATTATGATGATGATGATCGCTAGTGCAGTCAAGACTAGGTGTTGAAGTCGCAAAAGCATCAGCTGTCTCGTTTTCTGAGATACCAATGCGTGATGGCATCCACTGAAATGTTGGTGTTTATCCCTGAAATCTGACCTCGTGGGTCAAAAATTATGGGGTTTTACGTGCCAAAACCACGATCTGATTATGACGCACGCCGTAGTGGGGGACTCTGGAATAATTTAGACCACCTGGGGTTCTTTAACGTGCACCTAAATCTAAGTACACGGGTGTTTTCGTATTCCGCCCCCATCTAAACGCGGCCGCCGTGGCCGGGATTCCATCCCGCGACCTCGTGCTCAGCAGCCCAACACCATAGCCACTGAGCAACCACGGCGGGTAACCTCGTGGGTCACCTTGAATATTTCACGTAATAAGATAATATGGGAGAGTAAACGTTGGCACTGGACAACTTACAGGGAGCCCCGCGAGAGTCGCTTATATCGAATAATAGCATTGGAATATTCGGACTGTTGGACAATATACTTCAACTTTATATTGATGCTTAACAGTTCTGCAGATGTGGATGGCACCATATATTATATTTGAAGAGAACGCTGTGCCGTAGGCGGAAGAGAAATAAAACGCGGAGTCTGTACTCTCTTAGTGAACAGAAGCGTCAGTGTAAACCTAATAAAATCAAGGTATGGGTCTCCTAGAAGGGGCTCTGTCAGTTGGTGCAGACCAGCGATCGGGGACGATTGTTTGCTTGCTCAAGGGAACAATCTTCTAGATGATTCACTATCTCAAGTAAGGCGAATATAATTTTCCTAGTTGCGAGGCTCCGGTCTGCTCAGTAGTCGCTCAAAACGTTTTCTACCTCTTGGGTCCGACAGACGCGATCTATACGGTGTAGGGACCTTTGATCTGCCTCTGGACTTAGACGTAGTTAGCAAAGCAATGCTATAACTCACTTTGAACCACAATATCAAAAATAGTTGTGTCGATATTGCAGAACGTGGAAGGCCCAGTATTGCTCGAAGAGCTACTTGATGGCCCTTCTCCATCTGATCCATTAGTCGAAATGGAACATTCAGCAAAAAAGTAATATGTACTCCTGACAGCACTGTTTATCGGAGAACACGCATGTCACTTAATTGTCCGCAGCCGCTGCCGTTAGCTCTGAGTGCTGTCACAGATTTGAAGTGGGGAGAGGACGTTGTCTTGAGGAAGTCCACAAGTAAAAGGGCAAGATTTCCTTTTCACGTGACCAGTGAGTATCTGCATTGTTCTGTGCGATACAAAGTCTGAGACATAATCATATGTGTGACTTTCAACTCCCGCACTTCAGGAACGGCCACAGGCGAAAGAGGTTCATAGGCTTGCGGGTATGTCCAGGAAGATGGATCTGTACGCGAAGAGGAGGTAGTGCATTGTCGACTCCAGCGATGATGAGAGGCCAGCAATCACTTCACAGTAGTCTGTGGAGCGGTCTGCTGTGGACAGATTTTGGCCGGTCGCCTCCGATAATAATATATCCAGCAGCACAATTGGCTGGTGCCTGTTCTTAGGAACAGTTCTAGCGTAATTATTTTTGTGAAAACAGGCCCAGGGTTGGAATTCACAAAAGCTTCTTACGCTAGAATTGTTCGTGATAGAAATTTTCAGCCAATCCTGGTGCTAGACATATTAACAGTGAAGGCCGCCGGTAAGTTGGCGAAGAGCACTTGCCAAAGAAAAGCCTCGTGAATTCGGCCCCAGGTTAGGCGATAATTTACGATGCGTTTTTGCAACCTCCAGCATCTGATGAGATAGTAATGCAACGATAGTACTTCAAGAGGTCTGCCGCACGTCCCTGCTTGAGCACAGGAATGACAGTTTATTACTTCCAATCCAGTGTAATTTTGCCAGGAGCGCGAACTCTCATTCTATTCATCTAACCTTCGTTGATGGAACCATTGATAAATACTCATGGGTGATTGTTATCATTGTATGTGCCATACATTCTCCACCTGGGGCATTGGGCCGCTTCGACAACCCATGTGGTTCAATGCAGAAATCCGCGTTGTACAATGTAGTGTCACGTTCAAGTGTTTCAATACATTTCAAGAGAACGAAGTGCATTGAGTATCCTCGGTATAAGCTACTATGGCCTTCCAGCGTGCGGCAGAGCATTGTCCAAGAATATTTCCGAAGCTGCTTGCAGTGCCTTCTAGTGGCTACGTATAGGTGGTTAAAACACACACCGTGCAGGTTCTAATGTACAAATGATGTGGGGAATATAGGTTTGCCAAAAATGGCGAGTAATGCAACAAAACCTTTGTGCGACAAAGAGACACGGTGAAATAATACTTTTTCTCTTCTGTATTTATAACTAAAGGGTTTTGGCCTGTAGAAGCTAGAAGAAGGGAAAAATTGTCTAGTCTTTTTTCTCTGCAGTGTAGCATTATCAGTGTATCAGGTATTAGATACCTGGGTATTTAGAGTGAATCAGTGTACGATTATAATTTTTTATTCCAAGAATAAAAACCGCACCCCGAAGAATGCCTGCTTGTATGCTTCTTAGTTCGCAGAAAAGGTGCGCAATCATGAAAACTGCTCACGACTACTTTTTCAAAAAACCAACAAAATGTCAATGTTTAACAAATCGAAAGCTACAACGACATCCACTTAAACTTTAAGTGTCAAATAATGGTTTGCAAACGTATGTAGGAATAGTACATATGGCATAACTATTTCATGCAGTCATGTTGAAAATTATCTAGTACGGAACGCTTACAAAAGGGGCTGATCCATATAATATTCTCAATCCTCTCAATCGCTTTAGAAAGTACTGCCACGAGAATATAGGCCTATAATATTCTAACAAATTTTGATTGTCATGTCCGAGGAAACGAGAATTGGCTTGGCTAGAGAGGGAATAAAATTGTGCTACTGGGTACTGACCATAAATGGGGCACACTCATAGTCGAGTGTTGGAGCTTCTCGCTCGAACGTGACCCGCACCGTTCGTGCCTCGGACCTAACTGCTCTATTCATGTTTGTTCCGCTCAGCTCTTCGGTCGAATTGAACCTTGATCCTCACCAACCGACTGTGCGGAATCCACATGTCGTCTTTCGGCTGCCCAGGCAACAGGAAAGGGGGGGGGGGGGGGCGGTGCTGAAGGACTGTACACAGCTGTCTTATCAGATTTCGCATGGAGTTCCCGTGCTCCGACACTGAAAGCCTTTTTTCATTGACTCGTGGGGTTTAACGCCCCAGAGAAACAGTGGAGCTATGAGACATGCCGTTGCGGATGGCACCAGATCTATTGTGACCATCTGGGATTCGTGAACGTGTGCTTCAATTTAAATACGCGAGCTGTTTTGCATTTCGCGCACAACAAAGTACATCCATGGTGGCCTCATCCCGAGTCCGCGAAATCTATTATCCCAATCTATTATTGGGAAAACTACCTCTTGTTGATTAGTTGGAGATCTAAATAAAGTATCTGGTTAGCTTAATAAATCTAGTGCACCCTAGACATTTAGGTTTTGTTGATAACGTGTGAATTTGCCAACTAAAACTTCATTAAATATATTTGCAAAGGAATCTTCTCACATCTTTTGGTCATTATAAATGATTGGCTGGGTGTTATTCGCTCACTGAATGCGTTGAAACAAATAATCGACACGCTCTCTGCTAAGGTCTGACCATTTAATTTCTTGTGAGTAAATGTTTGCGTAACAAGCTTACATTCAAATTCTTTGCACTCAAATAAGACGTTAGGGCACTTAGTTTTGTCGAATATCTCATAAAGTGCATTCTTTCTACCTATTTGTTTTCGTATCTCCTCCATTAAACATATGGTCACGATTACTTTGCCTGGCCCTCATTTCAAAACTAGGGTTACAAACTGCTTTTGCGCAGCTGTGAACTATTCGTAGGTCATGTTTGAAACACGCGTTTTGTGCTATTCATCTCAGGTAGCGATTTGAAAGATCGCGCAAAGTTGCAGTAGGTTTCTTTGGCAGCTAACATGGAAAGTAAGCGTTTCGTTTTCTTAATGAAGCATTCTTCTATTCATTGTAAAAAAGACTGGCAGATGATACTTATATCTGAAGACATGACATCCGTTATAAGCGTGGTTGGGGGAATGATGGGTTACAATAAAATTGACTAACGTACGTCAGTTGTCTATACTTCTGGTCGGAGTTGTAAAAATCGCATCTGAACATTCAGCATTCGTTAGTGAGAAAATGCGTGTTTGTTTGGCATCATATTCTAATGTATTAATATTTAGATCACTTCCGAGAACAAGTTTCATGTCTTTTTAGCTGCAAAAACTAAAAGCTGTTCAAAAAACAGCAGATATTGCTTATGAGAATAGCTGGTGGTTTATAGATCGGCCTGAAAAATGTGTTCATCATTACTAGAGTTGGGAAGACCAGGACAAGAACATCACTAAAGTCTCGACAAAATCAGGACTGCAAATGCAAGAAAAAAAATCGGGACAAGTTCCAGGACTATGGGCGGAGCACTGAATAGGTTCAGTTTGGTTTAGTGGTATTAAGAGTTTATCGTGATCTGCGCACTAAAACACCTGTAGCTCAATTTTTTTACCATTTAGGAATATCTTTACGAGCATCCCCAAGCGTCCGCCCGCTCAGCCCGTGTCTTTCCTCACTTGAGAGATTCTTGAAGTCTGAAAATGAGTGCCACACTTCTAAAGAGACGATAGGTAAAATCCCGAGTGCTCGTTCTGGGCCCAAGTCGTAATCGCCATTCGCTGTTTGTGGCGAACGCACCCACTCAATGTGAGGGTATACGTTTCTCAGGTGACTTGGAAAGTTTTTTTTAGCAGGACCGTCCAACTTTTCTGCTACATAACTCAAGATTTCAAGCTGCGCCTCTAAGTAAAGTAAAAAAAAATGTTCACTTTATTTCGTGTCTGAACATGTGTCCTTTGAACACGTGCTCAAAGGACACATGTTCGACTTTAATAATGTAGCCACCTTACCACGGGAACACCGATGGGGCCCAATAAAATTTGTAGAATATTGGTTTATCCGTAGCAATCAATCTGCACGCAATTCAAACCGTGGCGCCCTGCCGGATGCTTACAGCGGTCTGATGCATAAATAGGATGTATTCCCCCATTTGTAGACATTTGTGTACTGACGGTGCCACCCGCTTGGTGGCGAAAAGTCTATGTTTTTGTTACACCTTTGTTGAGTAAAGCCAGTGCTAAAGAAAATGTTGAAGTCTAAGTCAAGTCCTGATGTTTCCACCCTCCCAATTGTATTCGGTAGAAACCTATATTTCTAATGCTCTACTGGCATCAACGTCACTGGTTACACTTTCTTGCAACGACTTGTCAGCAGTTGTCAACTTCATTCTTTTTCAGAAAGTCTTCCACCTTGCCATGATTTTCTGCACAAATATGACATAGGCGGCGGTGTTGCTAGGGTGTCGACAGAAACTTTATCATGTTCGGGTTCGGGTCCACTGAAAAAAAAATTATAGTGTTTCGAACCGGTTCGGAGCTTTGTGAACCAGTTCATTCGGATTCAAATATGTCCGACGAAAAAAGTTGACAGTCACTTTAGCGTACGCTTAAGAGAATGAAGGAGAAAGCCTACGCGCTCACGAGACATTCATTAAATTACTTGACATTCTCACTCGAATGCGTTGTTACTTCCTATTACTTGTTTTCTCCCACCAAAGCTCATGGGTTCGAGTGCCTTAATTAACTCTACCCTAATTAACTGTGCCTTACTTAAGTTCACCCTACTTAACACCAAAGGTCGTTGGTTCGACTACCAAAAAATGTCATGGTTTCGAGGGCCTTAATTAACTCTATGTTAATAAACTGTACCGTAATTAACGTCGCCTTAATTAATACCAAAGGTCGTGGGTTCAAATCCCACCAATGGTTGTGGGTTCTACCATCACTGGTGGCACCATCAATTTTGGTGCCATCGAATTTTGGTGCCATAACGCCGGATGGTCAATTTTTCGACCCATGAGCCATCTAAGGCTTTCGCCCTAATAATACACCAGCATGCCTCCGGTTTCCGCAAGAACGCCCCCGGTATCCATCACGCGGGATGCGCTGAGGTATGCGGACCGTCCGCCTGTGCTCGCGACGTGCGCCGACAGGCGCAGCGCGTGAGATATACCAAACGCCCAACTGCGGTCACGAGTCGCCGCATGGCGGTCCGGGCGTCTCCGCACCACGTGGTGCCCACAATTGCGCCGTGTGCGGCCGTCACTGAGTGATGGCGGTGGCAAGACGGAGAGGAGGCAACGGCCCCGGGGTCTCTGCTCCACCGGGACCCATTAGAAAGCACCGCGGCCGGATTAATTCCTGCGGGCAAGCCCTGACTCGCTCCACTCTGCCTGTGTATCCTGCGCTGCGAGTGTCTCCAACAGAGCCGTGCGAAAGCTCCGAGGCCGGCAAATGTTTTCGGGCAGTTTATACGCTTCGCGGCCTCATGGGCCCGTCAAAGTGCGCCTGTTTGATGACGAAAACGGCTGGTGCACGCGTCATGTTACACGAGCGCACGTGCGTCTGAGTGGTCGAGTGATGTAAAGACACAGGGAATGGGGGGGGGGGGGGGGGGGGGGGTCAGTGACTGGGAATGGGCACTATAGTGGAGCTATATGTGCTTATTTGTCTTCATTTTTTGTTTATAACCCAACTATAAACTTCTGGATTTTCTGTTACAACGTAGCGAAAGTAAGATTTTATTTCATTGTGGAGATTAACGTCTCGGAACTGCCCAGTAGATTATGAGGGGACGCCGTAGGGGAGGACTTCGGATAAATTTTGGCCACGTGGGGTTCCTTAACGTGCACCTAACTTTAAGTGCACGAGTTGTTTGCATACCCCCCCCCCCCCCCCCTTTCCGGATAAATGCGGTAGGAAACGCAACCCGCCAGCTCGTGCTTCACAGCAGAACGCTAGCACGCGAAATTACAATTTTATGTCGCGCTATCGTGAGCAGCTACACCAGTGCCACTAGTTTCTTTTAAGTTAGGAGCATCACGGGAACACTTGCGGGGTTGTGTTTCCTGTAAGACAATTGGCGAAGTTAAGTTTAAGCTTACAGCCGAACGAAAGAGGAAGACCAGGCGGCGTAATACGTGCATGATGAGCGCTGCTCTGAAATGTATTATCACGATACGTGGTGTACAAAACAGTCATGACATTGGTAAAAGAGAAAATGGAAGAGAAATTTATACCGAAGAGAAATTCTGGCATTACGTTTTTTTTTTCTTTTTTTTTTGTTAACGCATATTTGTTGTTGCTGGAAAATACTAACCTGCTTACTCAGAGAATGGCAGTGTAGCAGTATTGTGCGCAATCAAGCGAATCGTAGACATTTTTTCTTGTAGGAGATGCTGTTAGTAGAGGGGGTGTCAAAATTATGTCAGCAGTACGAGTTATTAATCTGCCGCAATGGGTCAACTGACAGAAGCGGTGTGGCTACAAAGATGCTTACTCATCTCGATTACCACCCACCACGGCTGACGAAATCTAGCCTCACCAGCACAATTTAGATAACGCTAGCGCTTCCTCATAGACAAGAGATAGAAAGAGGAAATAAGAAAAGAAAGGTGGCGTAAACGGAAAGACTTGCGGTCGAATATAACGCAGCACCAAGGAGGTTTGCCGGAGCGTTTCCCCGACAACGGCAGCTAAAACCCGCTCGCGTTAAACGAGGCACGCGAACAGAAGCAATCGAAACAATGCAGCCGCGGAGTGCGCCAATTTCACTGAGAGGTGCGCAGTATGTGCCGCTCGTTCCGCTTACGGTGTTTGCGTGCGCATCCCCGCGCTCGGCCGCGGCTCAGCGCTTACTTCCTCTGCGCGCATTTTCGTGTCAGAGGTCCGCCGTACTGGAGCGATAAAAATGGAAAGAAATGCGCGGCAAAAAAAGGGGGTGCTTCTTGTTCTCGAACTAGACGACATCGTAACGTTGTGATGAAAAAAAAAAAGAAGAAAAATCGGTAAGGGGTAGGAGGGCAATCTGCACGAGGGCACTTTTTTTTTTTCTTTCGCCACGCCTGCTTCTTCGTATGCTTCCTGTGCGAGCTTTTCTGTGTGCGTGTGCCTTCAAGCGCACAGCGCTTTCTTGCGTGCTGTGGCACATTTGCAGCACTCGAGTTCGCGGCGCAGAAGAGAATCCCAACGAATCGGCAGGACACGGCCTGTGGGCGGCGCGCCACGGCACTCGCTCTTCGCAGGAGAAAAGAGTCACCGGGCCCGCCGACCGACGAGGAGAGACTGCGGGAAGGCGGCCTCCTCGTGTTTCGGGCGCTTCTACTTCGTGGCGACGCCCGCAGCAGGCAAATGATTCGGTACAAAGGCAAACAGAGACCGCAGTCTGCTGCGGCGCCCAGGAGAGCAGCGAGCAGTGGCGCAGATCTCTGCCTATGAGTGGTCAACAAACATTGACACTGGAGGGCAACCCGTGAGACTCCGGGGCCTATGTTTATTCCAGGCACGTCGGCGCGCACCGCTCACACAGTCTGAGGCCTCCGGCAAATAAGCCAATGAAAGCAGAAGCCGCCGTGTTTGATGATTGTTTCGCCCCTTTCCTTCGCGACGAGCACCTGCGCGGTCATGGTTGTCGTGTGTTGCGAAACCACCAGAAGATGTGTTGCATGAAAAAAAAAAGTATTTCTCAAAAACGAATCAATCCATACTTATCTCCTTTAAAGCAAATTTTGGAAGCAGGTAAGTGTCGGCCTATAAAAAAATTCCATGAACACGTAATATCCGTAGCATGTAGTGTTTAGTAGGCCCTTTAAAAGTATTCTTACTTCTTTTCTTTTTCTTGTAAGAGCGGCGTCTCACTGTTGTCTCATGTTGGTGTTCTCTTTCATGTTTAAAATTTTACGCTCTCTAACAGCTGCGTCCCATTGGGATCTGAGGTTGGTGTTCTTTGTGAACTCTTTCCTGTTCAGCATTTTACCACTCTTTCCGCAGCTGATTCCCTTTAAAATCTTTCTAAATGGTACCGTGCCACCGTAGGTAACTCTAAGCTGAAAAATAACTTGAATCTTTAATTGAGGCACCCATTGATGCAAAAAACCTAGCGCCTTTCTCGCAACTGACGCGCAATCGTGGTTCTCTTCTCTGTTTCGGGGTGAAACTTTGGTTTGCTGGTGCAGCAAAAAAAAAAAAAAATCAATTGTTTATGCAGTGAACCCCAAACTGAAATTCAAGGGCCAGATTCACAAAGCTTTTCGTTCGGAAGTGATCTTTGCCATTGGCCCGGCCCTTTCGCTAATAATAGGACCAACATCACGAAAAGCTAGCATTTGCTTTTACGAACAGCCTCTTTTTTTAATCAGCTGATTTCATAAAGTCGGCATCAAGTTGGAATTAAATTACACCAAAGCATAGAGGTCCGTTTCATACAGACGCTAGAAGAGCGACTTATGAATCGTGTTGTCCATGAGCCATCGTTCATATAGTCTTCAGGTTGGTGACTTTTCAACTTCACACCCCTGTAAGTACACTTCGCGGACTATGTTGCTTCCAGTGCACGTCCAAAGTAGATGGCGGGCGTGTGCTACAGGCACAGAAGTGGGGTACTTCGGGCACTGAACATATATATAGGGTGACCCAAATAACTGTAGCCATGTTTTAAAAATGTGCTGAAGCAAGCTAGGAGGATGCGACCAAATGTATGTCATTGGCTGTTGTATGGAGCAAGTCATACTATTTTTTTTGCAGTCTGCTTAATTGCATTATTAGTAAGAATTAACCAACTAACTTCACAAGTTCTAAATTGAGGCCGAAATTACCTATAAGAAAGCTACAGAGGGTTCTAAAGAAACGTCTAATTCAGCAGCTTCGAACTTCCTACTTGTTGCGTAATTATAGTCTCTGCACCCTAAAGAAAGCCATCGACATATGAAAAAAAAAAAAAAGGCACGTGACATGATCGCTTGCACGCCGCCATCGCAGGGCTCTCAAACGTGCTGCGTAGGAACGAACAGAGTATCTAGCCTGGTGTGCTGAGGATAATGCCAAAAAAGGGGTGGTAAATTGGCTTTTAGGTGAGATAGCTAGGTCCACTACTGAAGGGATTTAACATCTGTATACGGGAATCCTAAGTACTCAGGAAGACAAGACGAACAAGAACCACAATAAGGGGAGGGGGGGGGGGGGGGTCTCTGTGCGAATTGCAAGAAGCATTTCAGAGTGCTTGGTCCTCACCACAAAGTTTCATGCGAACCAACCTATAGCTCCGAGAATCCCATTTAACAGAAAAGCTTATCTTAGTCAGCAGCGTTTCCTCATTGGCCTGCGTTCGAAGGCTCGGTTCTCGTGACGGCGAACGCCGTGAGAAGGATATGTACCACGTGGCGATGGTCAAATGATGACCGAACTCGCAAAAGAGAAGTATTCTGAATAGGAACCAAGCTTCGGGAGCATTCGCAAGACTTGAAAAACGGACGTTTACGCAAAGACTGGGCTGTTCCCCAGCAATGCGTGTTTTGTACCATAGCAATGATAACAGCGCCGCCGATGATTCCGTTTTGCGTCGAAGCTCGTGTCAAAGTGTCGTGAAGTGGTTGTGCTAGTGCATTTTCAGTGCGCTGCTAAGGCTGTAATACAGCCATCATGATGTAGTGGCATGGAGAATCTGAGTTCATGAGCTCACACCAAGTCGAAAGCAAGCTTCCGAGTAGGAGCACCGGATATATTCTAGACATTATGGACATTGAATTTTAAGTTTGCGCTGAAGTTAATGCTTCAGACGAAATTCAGTATTATAACGACCGCTTGCGAGGCGAGTGGAAATGAAAAGTATACGTTAAAGGGGCGTTCAGCTACGGAGTCGCACTGTTTCGTATTTCAGGAAATACGAGCTCGGCGTTGGAGATGGAGCATGGCTGCATTCGAGAGAAATTTCGCACGCCTCCACCGAACCCTGTCTGACGCGACGGCACGCGAGAAGTACGACAGCGGGAGGTGGGCCGCGTGAGGTTAGTGGTGCGGCGTGTTGTTGCTAGCATTCCAGTCGCGCAAACACGGCAGAAATTTAATCTCGCTGCGCGCCCTAATGCCGTATCCCATTTTTCTTCCGAAATATCAATTCGCCTTTCTGTTTTTTTCGCGTGCCCAAGCTTTCTCGTGTCGTCGCCAGCAACGCTATTTTTGCGTCAGTGCTTCGCCGCTGAAAAGGTTGTTCGCAACGTCTTTTTGGCAACTTACGGTGATATCTGTATCCCACTCGATGGGCGCGTTATTGAACACGGCCTAAGAATTTGAGAATTCACTTGCACGCTGTGGAGGAGCGCTCAAGCAGAGATCGTCATACTAGGCGAAATATATGCATATATATTTTCAGATAAATAGCAGCACATAACGCAACGGAAGACGATGGTAAGTAATCATCACTCCTATCGGCTTTACACAATAAATTGTTATCGTCACAGGAATAAGAATAAGAAAACAGAGTCCGGCGCTAGAGAAACACTCATGATGTTAGTCCGTAAATGTTTCTCCGTGTAACAACTGAGAAGAATAAGGGGATCCATTGAGACCGACTTTTTGCGAAGCACAGACTTTTGTGAAGTAATAGAAATGAAGCCGGAGAAAGCATAAATGAGGTAATTTTTGTGTTTAATTGAAATGTAGAAATAATAAAGTACAGAAAAATTAAAGTGGACGAAAAGATAACCTGCCGCTGGTGGGGACCGAACACACAACCCCCACATTACGCCTGTGGTGCTTCCAATTAAGGCCGCGCGGCGACATCCTACGTTCGTATACGGAATTGGAATGTTGTTAAAAGAAATAAACACCACCTGACACAGTGGTCAACGTCTTCATGTCTTCATGCATATGACAAGATTGAACGTGGGTTTGGTAGTCTGACGTGAACTTATCATGAATCGAAGAATTATTTTACTTTAAATTGATCATTTGCCGTGGTTTAAGTACCTGTTAAACCCCCCTCGTAAGCTCAAAATAAATCCAGGCTGCCCCTGTCTTTATCCCTTGTCTTACCAAAACGTGCGTTGCTCGAAAGCAAATCTGCATTAAGCTACGAACCGGACATTAAATCTCACCGAAAGAATGGTCAGCGTACAGTGTTTTTGTTATGGCTATACTGTTCTGCTGAACACGAAATCGCAGGTTCGATTTCTCGCTGAAACGGCCCCATTCCGGTACGGAATGCAATAATACACCATGTTTCCTGCTTAAGCAGGTACCATCTACACCTCGCCAGGTAAAGAGTACGGCCCTCATACACGCGACGGGTGATGTGGGTGTGATGGTCTAAGTAGCCGAGGTCATTGAAATTTAGTATCAGACACCACCGCTGCAGTGCCTGCTATCGGCATGCTGGTTGTATCATTTGATGACGTAGCGGACAATTTTACTTGCACAAAATTATCACTCGTGCTTCGTACTAGCGGTGACTTGACCACATGGAAAATATACTGTAGACTAATGAAGATGAAAGCAGACATGTAATTTGGGAGAGAACAGACAGAAATGCTGGTGTTAGGAAACTGCGTGCATGATGTCAAAATAAGTTGGGAATGAAGTTCCCGAGGTGAAGTTCAGGGAGCTGAAGTGGGAGCACGCCGTAACATGGCGCTGATAGAATGACAGAGACGACAGAGTGGCCGATGGACAGCCCTTACATGCGGAGGTGTTTCGCGAAGCAAACGTAAAAGTACAGTGACTAGAATAGGGAAGTGTGCCGAAGGCCCCGCCGCTCACGTGAGCGTTTCGGATGCACTCGCAAGGCGGCGCTCACGCTTGCATTCACGTGAATTGGACGCACCGTGAATTGCACCGTGAACGCACCGGAGACCGTGAATTGGATGCAAAGAATGGAAACAAAAAGCACAATAGAGATTTACAAGAATGAGAAGAAAGAAATTAGAAGGGAAAATCTGTACGATAACACAAAGGGCAGTGCCTTGCTATTTGAGGCTCGAGCCGGTTGCCTAAGGACGAAAACATATCGGAACAAATATTTGGAACTAGATGAGACATGTGCATGCTGCAGTAAAGATCCAGAAACCACTCAGCACATCCTGATTGAATGCGACGGGATCCACCCAGCGAGAACCGTAGGTAACGTGCAACTCCCAGAAGCGCTTGGTTTCAAAGTGGAAGGAAAAATAAACAGATCAGCCGTAGAGATCAGGAAGAGACGATTGGAGTGCTGGTGGAAAAAAAGCAGGGAAAAGATGGATACGACCTGATCTCTTAAAATCATAGGCAGCGGCACAAGGTAAATTTTTGAAAAAGAAAAAGAATAATGAGAGGTATACAAAAATGCTAGATAAAGAACATGTATAGTATACCTGATTAAATCAAGCAGGCTAGGTGACTATTAGTCGCCGACCCGTTACAAAGGGGATGCCAATAAATCATCATCATCATCATCATTATAATCATCATCATCACGTCGCCCGACCAGGCCCGACGATTGACTAGCTGGATGAGCGCCTCGATTCGCCAGGCGAATTTCCTTTTCTTTACCTCGAATGGACCAGGCCCGACAATTGACTAGCTGGATGAGCGCCTCGATTCGCCAGGCGAATTTTCTTTTCTTTACCTCGAATGCTACATCTTGCTCAGCCTCTCGTGTTCGCGAAAATCCCAGCAACATTATAGCGACATATGCGCTCTATAAATTCGCGTATAACACGTCATTTGCTTACGTGATCTAGGCCGTCTTGGTATGTTTACCTCGGAGGCCGCGCAGACACGCCTCGAGTTTTGCTTCACTGCGGTCTTATGTTACGCGCAAATTGCTGTCTATAAACGCACGCTTGAACGAAAACAACTGTTCTTGCTTACAAAGATCAATTTAGTCCCCGAGTTGTTCGTTAAAGAAAGATGCAATTGGATTTCACTCAAATCTATGCAACTGCCCTTAATCATCAGGGTAGAGAACATCAGGGTACATAACGCAATGTATTGCTTCCAAGAATGCAGTACTGATTTTATTTGGACAATTGAATCAGGCAAAGAGTTCCATTGCTGAATTTCCCTGGGAAAAAAAAAACTATACTTGAAGTAGTCATAGTGCACTGTGGAAGGAGGTATATATTGTGATATAGTAAGTCAAAATGTACTCTGTAATTATATTGTTAATGTGTTTCATATCAGCAGTGCTGCTTCATTTTCTCTTTTTTGTGTATTGTTCAAGTGCACTAATGCGCTTCTCTGTTTATGTATGTTAAATCCACTCCTGTAATAGCCCGTCATTGGGCTCACAGTATCAATAAATAAAATAAAAAAATGGCACGCACCGATGATTAGGTTACACAGAAAGTTGCCTTGGCTCGCTCAATATTTTCACGTTTGCGTGATTTCTTGGAAACTGGGATGTTATAAGCGAAATATGGTGCAGTTATTGATAATTTTTATCAATCACTGTGTTGCCGTGTACTGTAAAGTGTCGCTTCAATAAATGTTACGAGGAAACATAGTTAGTTCCGAGCTCGTCGCGCATAACAAACTTTTAATTTCAACTCGTTTCGAACAAACAGAACACCATATACTTGACAAGAATAAAAAAAATCAGGTCCGGTTGAAGGAAAAAAAACAAAAAAAACAGAACACATTTGACGAGAACACCGAAAAAGGCTGACGGTGCAATTAAAGTAATAATGAGAACATTAGAATTCTTATTTCCTTTGCTTGCCCAGTTTCAGAGGGGATAACAAAGGGGCAAAAATTAACTGCTCAAGTTGATAGGTTCTCGCCCCTTATATTGCAAAGCAGCAGCATAGGGCATCAACAATAGAGACAAAATTGCTGCAGCCCTCATGTAATGGTAATGCACATGAAGCCAAGGTAGAAATACCGATTTCGACGCAGCGCATACACAAAAGAGAAACAATAACAAATGTGCACAACCGAGAGAAAACAAGAGTGAAGAACCAACAATAAAATATTTTAAGCAACATTCTTGTAAAGCAAGGAAAGCATACATACAAAGTCGATTAACACACTTAAAACTACTATAGCTACTGTACTTAATGCCTAATATTTAACACAAAGGGGTGCAACTGAACACAATGCACATTCCCTTTCATGGTTCTCATGTCGTCCTGCGAAGTTTCAAGTGCTTTTTTTCTCTCTCTCTTGTGGATGCTCGCTCTTCTTTTTGCACGATTTGTAACCATGCAGTCGTGCAGCCAGGCACAAAAAAGTGACTTTGACGACGGCTCACCCCTGAGCACTTGTCAACACCGCACGAAACATAACTTCGCACAAGAATTTCCAATAAAAAGCGGGAGAAACTCACAAACCAATTCGTATCGGGCGCTCAGCTCGACGTATAAACGAGTGCGAGCGCCCCCCGGCGGATGCATCCCAAGGCGGCGACGGCGGTCGCCATAGGAGCCGCCGGGCGGTAATCACACTTCCCCTATTCTAGCCACTGTAGTAAAAGAAGCAAGAGCGGCAGAGCCTGAGTGAACAGCGGGAACTGCTTAGTGAACAGCCTCGTTTCCGCGAGGCGTGCGTCTGGGCAGTGCCAAGCGGTCGCCGACGAAGCTTGCTCCCTCCCCGGCGCGTTTCTTCGCGTGCCCAGCGAGTCCCAGCGGCTGCAGTTCGGAACAAACGCTTTCGGTAGAAAATGGAACTGTTTCTCTTCCTATGCCACAGGATCCTATATTATTAGCACGTCATCGAAAAGTAGGCGTCATCTTGGCATTCGAATGAACCTATCCCCGCTACCATTGCTGCATGAACCAATCCCATGACAAGTAAGAGCGCTGCCGCGGAATCACGGGCGGCAGTTGTGAGGCCAACTTGAAGAATGCATTGCAAATGTTGGCGTTCCAAATCATTCAGAAGTTGCGGCGAGAATGCAATCACTATCTGCCGCAATTTCCGTCTGTTGGTTGCTCTAACCTCTGAGCCTATAAAACATTTCAACAGCAGACGTTGAAACAATAGTTTAGTATCTTCGAGCTTTTAATGGTGACATGCTCACTACGCGCTAAATGCTCTTCTGAACTTCACTCAGGTGTTTATACTATTTAAAAACAAGCACTTTAAGTCTCTAGGTGCCGTCGTTTCAGATGAGCGTCTTTAGATGTGAGAATAGTATAGTCATAATGAAGGAGCAACAGGTAATGTAAACGTCGCATGCAGATGACACTGGAATTTGTAGCTTTAGATACTGGTGGAGATGTTCTTTTTTTATCTTTTTTTGTGACTTTGCCATCTTTATTTTAACATACAAGTAGACACAAAACTTTGACAGAAATCACTCGACATTACTTCTTTTTCCTTTTCTTGCTTATTTTTTTGCTTCTTAGTAGATTATTCAAACAGAACGCGTCACAAACATAGCAGAGCCTACCTGCATGGTGGGCGTTGTGTCTGCCGGTGCCTCGAAGAGGATGGTCAACTTAGGACACTCCAGATATTTTTTGTCCAAGTCAGTGCTTTGGATGACGGCGTACTGTGCTCGGAAGAGGACCAAACAATCTGAAAAAGAAAAGTCAGAAGAGGAAAGATTTTCATCAGTTGCCTTTTAGTTAAGTTAGCACTAGACAATACACAGGTTCAATATTGCATACTGGTTCGTTTTATGAAGCTTTTTAGTTATTGACTAGCATCGTACAAGTAAATATAATGTGCCATTTTTGAATGACTCTCTTCCCACCCGCCTCTCCTACATATGTATGCAGGAGGGTGAGAGGCACCGTGAAACAGCTTCAACCCTTCCTACGACAAACTTAGAGAGATAAGTTCTGACGGTGGCGAGAATTAAAGGATCACTGAACAGACGTTTTCGAGTTTTCATCTCTTGCATTAAATGAAGTCTCTAAATCGGGAAATCCCTAGAAAAAAATACTGGCAAGCATCAGCGGGCCTAAACAATTTATCATAAAAAATGCAGCCAGTTTCACGAAGTGAAATCTGTCGAAACACCGGAGCTGTGGTCGTTCTGTTTCAGCGATTGTCGCGCATGTTTCCGCGATTGTAGGGTATGTTTCTGCGAATTGCCGATAGCGCCAAGCGGCGTCCATCGTGCGAAGAGCGCACGGCGCAAACACCTGCTATTATACCCCGGCGCCCCTCCTCCTCCCCGGCGTGCGCTCCGATTGGCCGGCTCCTCACCTCCCCGCGAGCTGGTCACATGACCTCTCCGGCTCTGCTCCTGTGTGACGGCGCACGCTCGACTAAGAACAGCTGCGTTGTGAATAGCTTTCTATCAACAAGTTCCAGTATCGTTTAAGTCAAGGTGTATGTGTCATGGCTTCGTGACGCAGAAGATAGTCACTTCGGAGCAGCACATTGTGACACTCCGGCTACCTCGGTCGTCTCCTATGTTGCGAAACATTGCGACTCATTGCAGTGGTTGCCGTGTCAGGAAACGAGCGCAGTTTGTTTCTTCAACAAACTTTTGAGGCCACTGGTGCCATGGCGCGCCGGGCGCGTAATTTCGCGGCACTTTTTGCATTTCGCGCGCTACGAGTCACGGCAAAAATAATACAGTAGGACATGCGCGTTGAAAACGATTAAATAGGGTGTTTTAGGACGCAATAACAGCTTTGCGAAACAAAACAGAAGATCGGCCCACGCAAGAGGCCACGTTTCTCTAATTAGTCGGGTAATTAGTAGAAACATTATCCCAGCGGCGGAAGAGAACTAATGATCAAACGTAGTTGGCTCCATAACCATATATTGCAGCTTTTTCTCCCCCAAAAGCTTGGGTAACGTTAGCTGGGACAACCCTTGTACATTTAGTTTTACTTATTTTATTTTATTTTCACTTTTCTTGCCCTGTCTCAATGACTCGCACACAGCCACGCTCCTGCAATAACAGCGATCAGCCGCTGTGACTCCGTGGAGCGGGAGCCGCCGTTATTGCAGATGATGATCCCCCGTCCCGTTCCCACTCAATGGGATGAATGATAAGAAGTGAAATGTGTAGTAAAGAATGAATCCTTACAGAATGCGGCACCTGAACTTCAATCAAAAAAGAAAAAAAGAAAGAAAAAACAAGTTTGTCTTTCGCTTTCTTTGTTGTTGTACGCGATTGACTATTTTAACGCGATAGCGTTAAGGGCCCTGCGTCGCAAAAAGTCTGGTGTCGGCGCCGACCATCGCTTGGCGAAAAAATGATTCCGAACCACAACCACGCAGGCTTTCAGTAGACACTAAATACGTCTTTTACCACTAAATTTGCTCGCACTTTGTCTTACATTCTTGACAAAGTTATTTCCCGGAATCTTGAGAATGACAGCCCACAAACAAACGCCATGAAACAAAACATCGACAGCGTATGCCTTTTATGTTAAATCTTCTCAGACTGAAATAATAAAAGTGCGAAACCACACCAGAAGATCGGCCCACGCAAGAGGCCGTGTTTCTACCAGAAAGCGCGCCTTCGGGCATAGCGTTCACCTCCAGCGTCTACCGGTAAACATTACGGTTACATAAGCTGCAGTTGCCGGGAAGTGTGAGAAGCAGTCAAGGATCTTTGAATGCTATCGCCTTACTCTCTTAAAGCCGAAGCTTAAGCGTCCTCCAAATATTTTAAAAGAATTGATCTCTTCGAAACTGGTGCGTGAGCTATTTTAGATGTTCCTATTTTTGATATTAAAACTAGTAGAGGCGGTGAGAAATATTACTGTTAACAACTGATATACTTCCTGTGGTGTTAAGACAGTTCATAATATTTCAAAGCTTGCAGCAATGTGCTGCATGCACGTTGAAAACAACCCATAAATGCGGTCTTTTGTAGCCTGTAAAGCGTACTTCACCTTACTAAGGAATAGATAGTGGAAAAGCATTGCACGTGCGTAACGATCTTACTGTAAAGCGTGCTTTTCCTCAATAAGGGTACTGCCATGACAAAGCCGAACTTAAGTGCACGCCACGTAAGCTTAGTTATGCGCGGAGCTCCGGTCTACTTAAATTGCATAAAATGATCTTTATCCACGGTGATCCCACGCGAAAATAAATGTACCCGTTATGAATATTTCAAATGATTTTATGTGATTAACGTAACATGATTCACATGTGATGCAAAGCATGGATCATTTTACCATCGAATTCATTGGATCTTTTTCAAAGTATAAAGCATGTGAAATATTTCTAGCTGTGCAAGCACAACAGCCTGAAGAAACCGTCTATATTAATATATTAATGAAGCTAGACTGACCAACGCTGAAAGATTTGCGTGAAATTTTTGTATGCACTATAAAAAGGGCAAAAGAAAACTGGAAGTTTGAGAGGGACATAAGAAGCAGAAGACAACACGTGAAAACTGGGTTAAACATTTTTGTTGCCCAGGAATACACAAAATTATTCGTCATTTCTTTTCTTTTTATTCAGCTGCCTATAATACTATTGAATATATGCCACAGACAAAGACCATCGTAAATAGTAAGTTCACCTATCGCCCTATCAAAATTAGTGGACGCTCTCTTTAAGGCTACTTTAGTCATTTTCAATTACGACGTGTCACTTTGATACGCCGTAGAATAATATTACTATTTTGAAATAACGTAAGTTTGGGAATGTTGTTGTTCCATTTCTGCATTTGTGTGCTAGATGGAGAAATATTACCATTATATGGTTTCAAAGCATACATACAATTGAAAGAGAGAAAAATAAAGCAAGGGAGCAGTGTGGCAACTGCCACCGGAACGGTCACAATGCCTGCCTACTCTTATTCCAGGCGCAGCATCCAGCAAAACACTAGCACATCTTGTTGCTCCGAGTATGCCGCCTCAAAGGCACGAGGAGCCCGCGTAACTTCGATATGTCGCGTCTGTCGAATCGTTACGTTTGCACACTCGCCATGTTGGCTAAGCTCTGAAAATAGCGACGAAGCGCTCATCATTCGAACAACGGTGCATAATCGTATAGAACGCTGTCGGCATGGCAGTCATTAAACAAAACGAGGTTTCCAGCCGCAGGCGGATGTAATGACCACGGATTGGCAGCTGCGCCGAGAAAGGTTGCTATTTTGGGTGCTCCTGGCTCAGAGTTTGTGTTCATGCCGACAGGTCGATACGTGGATCATGTTAGGGGTGGCTATGTGTCTCACGGTGTTCCTTTGCTAAGGTGGTAACCAGTTGTCAAATAAATGTAAATCACAGGTTACATCATTCTTGGCAGCCTCTTCGAAGAACTGTTCCAAGGCAGGAAGTGGAAGGCTGTCTTTGGCGCATGGTTGAGATCATGGCTTCCCTTTCACTTGACCGGGAGTTTTGCACGGCTCAACATTACCTAATAGAGCGCAAGGAATAGAGAATGTGTTTTCAGTCTGTTTGTTAACCTACATAAGAAGCGTTGTTAGCACGTGATTGGAGCAAGAAGCTCGTCATCTGCCGCTGAAGTATCAACATCTGGCAATAACGCGCACTTTCCTTCCATGAATGCGAGACGCTCAAAATGTGTACACTTAATGATGGCACAAATGTAAGACTGCAGTAGGTCCTTCTATATTATAGATGAAAAAATAAAAAGGCGCACACCAACGTGAAGGTTAAGCAAGCTGCCACTTCCGCACGACATTTGTTTCTTCGTCTTGCTTCCTTGATTGGTATATATAAACTCTCTCTCAGTCTGACAAAAGAGGCGGAGATTTTTCTCAGCTTCACTTCTACCTTCTCTCAACGAAAACATGGCTGCGTCACTATGCGTAATCATAAGTTGGTAGAAATGCTAGAAAATTAGCACACTAAATAGACTCTTTGCCTGCTATGGTACAGCAGGGGCCAATAATACGCCATTAATTCGCCTCTGGCAACTCGTAGATCACGCGCTGGAGAAAATGTTTTTTAAGCAGCGGACACTGTTCGCTCTATCACCGCAATCACCGGCTAAATAACGTTATCTGACTCGGTAGCTAGTTTCGGATACTCGAGCCTTTTACTAAAGGCTAAGGATGTGTTGAACGGAATAGATACTCAAACGTGTGCACTGAATTTCTCCTCCTCGCTCGTGAACATGCAGCGCTCGCTCGTCGCGCCTTTGTTGGTGCTGGTGTGCGGGCGAGACGTCTCGGATGGCTAGCGCACATTCGGCGGCCGTGATTGCGTGCCGTGGGCAGCGGTGCGTGCGTGGGGGGCACCGGCGGCCGGAAGCGGCCCGCGATGACGGATCGCCTTTCGCCTCGTCATCGACCAAGGCAGGACCGCAGCCGGCGAGCCTAAACGCTGCGCTGCATTGGAACCTCCCTCACCCCTGTCGGTGCGACAAAGCGCCGTGCAACGACGGCGGTGCGCTAGCGCAGAGACTGCGAGATCCGTTCGGACGACGCACCACACAGGCACTAGTGAAACGTTGAAGGGCCACGAAACCAGGCCGGCGTTCTGCTACGTTTTTGTCGGCCGTCCTCCGTCTCGCAGCTGCTAGGATAACCAAACTTGATGCAAACGTTTCGACTATAACTGAAAAGCATTTGTTTTGAGCTGCAAGTGGACACTAATGTGTTATCGGAACATTACGTGAGCTGCCTATGGCTCACTTTAAGCCCAAATTGTACGGCTTGTTGTACAATACGGAGTTTTGATGGGAAGATTTGTTTAAAAAATTCTGCAGTTATACGTACCAAAACCATAATCAATGATTATGAGGCAGGCCGTAGCGGGCGACTCCACATTGCCACCAGGGATTATTTAAGGTGCACCTAAACCTAAGTACACCAGCGTTTTTCGATTTCACCCACATCGAAATGCGGCCGCAGTGACTCGGATCAAACCCGTGACCTTGAGCTCCGCAGTGCGATGCCATAGCCACAAAGCCACCTCGGCGGGTGGCATAATGAGTTATGGAGGTGGCTTTCTGGGGATAACGAAAACGTTGTCATTACAGACATACAGTTCGTTACAGACATACAATTACAATTCTGTAACGAATTGTATGTAATTCGTTACAGACGAATAACATACAATTCGTCTGTAAAATCCGAATTGTACTCAGGTACGTCCCAAGAAAGGAGGCAACCATGGTGCTCGAATGGTTGTCGGCTGGTTTGGAAAGTCATCCCACCCAATGGAAAAGCTAGAACAGTAGTGCTTAAGTACTTAAGGTGCACTGCCGCTAGTGCAGAAGGCACCCAACTGGACATCGTTAATCGATGAATACGCGAGATCAGGGGTCTCAAACATTTCGCCTGTGTAACTCCATTTGCCGCTTCCCTGGCTTTCGGGGTTACTAAAGCATTCACTTCCCGACTCCCAATTTGCTCAAGTGACAGGGTTAGGAAAGCGAGAAAACTAAAAATCAAAGCCCCTTTCTTAAAGAAAGATGGTTGAAGCAAAGCTTCCTCCCATGCAAACTGAATCAAAGTCAAAGTCCAAAGCCAACGACCGTGCAACGAACCCAAGAAATGCTGAGCGACCCACCACAATGCATATGTGATTTAATTGCTTGTTTAGGATTGTATTTTTTGAACGTTGAAGTTCAATGAAGACACATTTCGTTAAGTTGCATAGCCTTTATTTTAGATCATGTAACTGTTGACTACACGCACACACTCACACTTTCACGGACGACTCTACACTTGCACAATATTACCGTGTGATCGCTGTGGTAGACAATCAGAGGCTCGGCCGTTGCCGATACACGGGATAGGCCTTACTGGCACGATCGTGCTCGCGCTTACGTTCGCGTACGGCAGCCTCTTCTGCAGTGCACTGCACCCGCGGTCTACCCATGGTGACGGCCGGGAATGCATTGCGTGACGCGCGCAATGCAACGCATATATATACAGTTCGTTTGAGAAGCGTGGTGTTGCAGATTCTATTGTTCTTATCGGTACACCTGCGAATGTAAACTGCAGTGTTCTACGATACGTATGTCGTGCGCCATTGCTCTATTGTGTGCGCAGGTGCGCAGATAGTTGCATTGTGTAAGTTGGCTTTCCTGCAGTGCGTTTTCAGCGCTCACGGACGAATCAGTGAGACATAGAAAGCTTCGCTTTAATAGAAGCATGTCTGGCCCTACGACATATCATTTATGCGGCCCGATCACTCCCTTTTTTTCATTCCAGCATAGAACCAGGAGTGGGACAGGCTGTAGGCTCCCACTAAGATGCTCCTAGTTTTATTGCAGCGATATTGCAGGGGATATCAAACTCAAGAGACCAGATAGAATTCGCTGAACTGTCAAACTCATCAACAAGAAGAAAGTAAGAGATATTCGAAATTATAACGTGGAAAAAATTAAGGAAGCAGTAAAATATGGACGCAGCATCAAATCAGTGAGAAGAAAACATGACATAGGACAAGGCAAGATGTATGCACTGAAAGATAAGCAGGGTAATGTCATCAGCAATTTCTATGACATGGTAAAAGCAGCAGAAGAAGTCTATACTGACCTATACAGTACCCAGAGCAGCCAGGCTACTTTCATTCGAACTAGTGGTGAACAGGATACAGAGGCTTCTTTTATAACTAGCGATGAAGTTAGGGATAACCGATATTCAAGTTGACATTAAGAGGAAAAAATGGAGCTGGGCAGGCCATGTAATGCGTAGGATGGATAACCGGTGGACCATTAGGGTTACAGAATGGACACCAAGAGAAGGGAAGCGCAGTCAAGATCGGCAGAAAACTAGGTGGGGTGATGAAGTTAGGAAATTTGCAGGCGCAAGTTGGAATCAGCTAGCGCAAGAAAGGGGTAATTGGAGATCGCAGGGAGAGGCTTTCGTCCTGCAGTGGACATAAATATAGGCTGATGATAATGATGATGATGAAGAAGGAGATGTTGACGTATTGAACGCATGAAAATAATATCCGAGAAAGAGCGAATTAGAGAAAACGCACGCATATGTATACAGCGCCTAGCGCACTTGTCTAGAGCGCGGGAACTACTCGTATATGCTCCAGAGTGTTTGACGTGCCATCTTGTCGGGTCACTGGGCCGAGACAATCTAGAACGCAATCTACATGATCTCGTTCTTAAAATAATGGCTGTCGTTAGCGGGTGACCTGCCTTCCTTAATACTGTGTTCGCTTCGCCATCAGCACAAGCCGGTGCCTCTTCTTTACATAGCGTAGGAAGTTCGTCGAGAACGTGGACCCTGTTACTGAAGTGAGTTCGTTGTGCCTAATTGCAGGCTTACGCTGGCTGCACATTTCATTGTGCAGCAAAAACGGATGCTGCTTTGGGATACAGGCCCCACGAAGTAAAAAGGCACGCCTTCAATGCTCAGCTTTCAAGAGCAGTGAAAGGCTCACCAAGCGTCGGGAGGAATCGTTTGTAAATGGGAGCCGTGCATGGAAAACTGCATAGCAAGAAGTGCCAGCTCCGATGGCCAGCTCACTTGTCAGCTTATGCTCAAAGAAGGCTGTGTAGAGCCTAGGGCTCGTGGTAGGCGATGCAAATACGCGAGTGACTGCCCCGCTCCCGCACTCTATAGGCAAGTGACCTACAGGTGCAAAAAATAGTAGTATAGGAGAGAAACAACGTAATGTTCAGAGTGTAATGTTGCACGAGCACCATGATGTTGAAAAGGTTCCCACAAAGACACAGTTTTAGAGGCATGCAGTGGTCGGAAAATGAATGCAGAAAAATACATCAGCGTTTTCGCCCTGGTGTAAATGATCACACTTAATTAACTAATGCGTGTAAGGCGCGCATGTAAGAGGGGTTTCACGATCCAGTGGCCTTAATTGAGCCTCACAGAAGCGTTCGTCTTTGAAATTTTAGTATGATAAATTTCCCGCATTGCTTGACAAACGAGGGACAGCTCACGACTAACTCTCAGTCTGTTGAACGTAAACAACCCTGTCATTTGTTATTGAACGTTCTATATGAATGTAGTTCGAAATATTCGCAATTATTTGTCACCGGCTTCTCCACAAATGATGGATTATTCAGTGATTAAATAATGGCAACGTACGGCAAGATTAACGCATTGCAGCACTAAAGCGTCTCGAATTTTGAACTGAGAAACACAGTACAAGGACCGAAGAACACGATGCGCACAACAATAATCTCTAATCAGCACCGACCCCTAATAAGAACCTAAGCGTTTTGGGCATAGAACTAACACCGTCTAATCCGCACCTTTCTTGGATGTCTAAAGAGAGGTCTAGCAATGATGGATTACCATTTGTTCTGCCCACTCCAAGTCAGTAAGAAGGAGCATAGCCCACCTCTGCCTTATAGATGCACTTAAACAAAATCATGTGCGCACGTGTATGAAAAAGCATTGAATGCTCAGATAACAAGATGCAAGATCGCCATTTTTTATATTGCTCTGACCACCTTTAGCATCTGTCGTGGAAGGAATTGCACGGAAAGTCAAACTGCGGATAGAAAGTTGCACAAAAGAAAAAAAAAGAAAAGGAGCCATTTCGTGTTTTCATGGGAATCGCCCAAAGCCTAAAGTAGGTGGCACAGCGCACCTTGGTCACTTGTCAATCACTTGTCAATGTGATTGTTTCGACTCCTCGCATATTGGTTCTTCATATCGCAATAATAGTTCAGCAAAAAAAAGTAAGCATCGCAGGCATCATAACATTTAAGTGGCCATGTGCAATAGGGGTAGCATATGACATTTCGCTATAACGCAGCAAGCGACAGTTACACTGCGGAAACTAGGTGAGGCGTTAACGATAGGCTAAATGAGCTTTAAGGCAATCTCAGATGCAAAGCAGACAAAAAAAAAGATAGATTAATCCTTGCTAGCAAAGTGGTTATGTCTCAGATTTTAAGTGCAGAAGGATTCCGCACAGGCATTGCAATAAATTAACTAGGAAAAATCATTGAAGCAATTGAGATAAGTCGCTTGAGAACTTCATCCTAACGCACGATGTCAGTGGCGCTGTCCAGTAAATGTTAAGGTATGTGAGCATCAGCGGCGGAAGTGACATAATACTATAACGTAATTGTCTATTTTTTTATTCATCTCGTATTTATACATGTGCGTTTATTAATGAAGAAGTTGTTCGAAACAACGCCATGTGCATCTTCGTTCCCACAGTACTTTTCTTGTGTTGCGGTGTTAAACATTCTTAACGTTCAACCAGTAAGCCCAAATCCTGACGTTATCGAGCCATAAAGCGATTTTTGCGTTTGCTATTATTCATGGTGCTTTTTTTTAGAAAAAGTAAAGTTTTCCACTAAAACTTTTAGTTGAATACACGATACTAGCCTACTTTCGTTATTACATAGCAGACGAAGTAACTAATAACCGATATTTATCTATCTACCACCCTCGTTAAAGTACAAGGGTTGTCTTGTCTAAATTTACTGCTTCGGCTGAAGTAGTTCTACGAGGTTTTAAGAGGGGACTTTAATCTCCTTGACTTTAACTGGACGCAGCAGCATCCGTGCTATGTAGAGAAACGGGCAGTGAACACAGAAGTAAAAAATTTTATAAATTTCCTAACCCTAACATTAATTGTAAATGAATCTACAAAATGGGATCAGCTCCTAGTCTTCTTTTTTTCGAATAAGCCAGACAAGGTTTTGCCTATTACAATCATAACCGGTGTTACGTACGATTTGATTAGAGCGGTCATGCCCGGACCACGTGCACTCTGTTACGATTTACTTAGAGCGGCCATGCTAGGACCACGTGCAAACGCATGGGAATCGGCGTGCCTAACGATCTCGCTCGTCAACATGAATAGACGTGTCCGTCGCGAGGGTCAGAGACGAAACCTGTCGTGCCGCCTTGCAACCCCTCTCATCCCCCGCTGAGGACGTTCACCCCGTTACGGTTACCCACCAAGACGAAGTTTCTGCGAGCCAGAACGCTACTTCTCTAGCTCTGCTGTTTTCGCCTGATTTCTCTGTAAATCTACGGATAGCCGTCATGGATTGTTGCGCGGATGCAAGCTGACGTCCCCGCGCATCTGCTGGGGATGGCAAATTCTGCGGCGGCTGCGTCTAGGAAGCGGACCGGCCTCCAGAGCGACACCGACAGCGACGATACCAGTGCTTACTCGCTCAGCAGTGAGGACTTCTCCGATGACGACTTTCAGCTTGTGAGGAGCCGCAAGGCGAAACGAAGAAACACCATGGCTTACCTGCCTTCAAGCACGTCGACTGCATGACCGACTCGGAATAGCGCAGTCAGTACAATTCTATTTATACCAGAACTTGCTACCAACAACCTGAGACAGTCTGTCTCGGTGTTTCTCGACGCGGTGGCACCAAATCAAGTCACGGATGTCAGAGTCAACACACGAAAAAATGTCTTGGCTATTGACGTCGTACATGAGACGGCACGGATCACTTTGAGCAAACTTACGGAACTTGGCGGTGTGAAGGTCCGCTCGTGCATTCCTCTGGACAGTGGTACCACTACTGGTGTCATCAGCGACGTGGACGTCTCCATCTCCAGCGCCGACTTGCCGATTTTAATTAAGCCAGCCGTTGATGGCTGTGCCATCACTCATGTGTCTCGACTCGGCACGTCCCGCTGTGTGAAGGTGGTTTTCAAGGGGGAATCTCTTCCCTCACACGTCAAGGTGGGCCACTTTAGACACCCCGTGCGTCCATTTATCCAAAGACCACTCCAATGCCGCAACTGCCTGAGGCTGGGACACGTGAGCGCTGTGTGCGAGAACACGAGAGTTTGCCCGCGCTGCGCACAGCTACACGCTGCAGACTCCTGTGTAGCCACAGTGCTCAAATGCCCCAATTGCATTGGGTCCCATGATGCTACCTCAAAGGACTGCCCTAAATTGAGGAAAGAAAGGGCGGTCTTGAAGCAGATGGATAGAGACCGTTCGTCTCGTGGGGAAGCTGTTGCGGCCATTAGAAAGCGATGGTCCCGATGCCGTCGGACTTCAAAGAACGAATATTCCTCTATGAAGAGCGCGGCACATCCGACAACTCCTCCTCCTCTGCCCCCTAGGCCTGGCGGAGTCGAGTCTAACTCTGACAAGGTCGTGCCGGAGAACACCAATACTGAAGCCTGGCCCGCGCTACCAAAGCTACAGCCGCCGCCACAGCAGAAGCCACAACCGAAGTCACAGCAAATACCCCAGCTGAAGCCACAGCCGAAGCCACAGACATGGCCACAGCCGATGCCACAGTTCACAGTTCACAGCCACAGTTCAAGCCACAGCCGACGCCACAGTTCAAGCCGCAGCCGAGGCCACAGCCGGAATCACAACCGATGCCACAGCCGGCACCACAGTCACATCAAAGAATACAGTGCACCGCGGTAGAGTCCACAATGCCGACTCCTGATAAATTGCCCGAAGAAGACCGGCAAGTGGTTGTGATGCTTCGGTCCCTTGTAAATACCCTACGTATACTCTTAAGCAAGCTGCATACTCAGTCAGCGCGAAGTGCAGTGCAAGTACTGGATGCTCTCAATCCAGTGCTTGCAAGTCTCGAGTAAGCCCCATGGCTCACCCGCAGCCTCCTATTCACGCAACGACCACTGGTCCTTGGTTCATGTCAGACGTCTACAACGCACATCACCAGCTATGGGACTTGACTTTGGTGTTATGGTGCTTCGCTGAACACACAATGCTCACTCTCTTCTTCTTTTCCTCTTTCTATTCCCCCTTTCCTTTACCCCATGTGTAGGGTAGCAGACCGGACGTTCGTCTGGTTGACCTCCCTGCCTTTCCTCTCTTCGATTCCTCTCTCTCTCTCTATTTCGTCTGGTTGGCCCCATGTGCTGCAGTGGGGGAGAGGAGAGGGGCAGATTGCCCGGATGGCGGAGGGTATAAGAAAGCCAGCCTGCAGCCACGTGGAGAACACTTTTTCTTTGCCCAAGCGTGCAGGTGGATGTACGCTGAACGTTTCTTGTATGTTTTCTTTGGAGCACACCGCTCACCCGCAACCATGTATAAAACTTATGTTATTTGTTTTTACGTCACCTCGTCTTCCCTGCTGGACCCTCTCCGATGGTCAACCTGATTCGAGCTCCAAGCAGACGTGGTTCAAGGTTCACCAAACCCCGGCCCGTAACAACTGGATGGCAGCGGTGAGATCCATGAAATCCCAACCCGCTCTGCAACTGAATGGCAAGCGGTGATATATGGAACTACGAGCCTCGTCTACCAAGTTGCAACTGAATGCAGCGTTTGCAATGGTCTACTCCGGATTCTTGGCTGCAAGGTGGTGGGTGTGGGACCTTATTTGCTGAGTATTACCAGGTTTTCTTCAAGTGTTAGAATAGAATGGGTAATTTGAGCTATTGTTGTCACCTAGTTTGGTTGCGGCAAGATAGTTGTGTACAGTAGAGAGAGCAGCACTGAAAACAGCCGTGAATTTGAAGTCGTTACGTAAACCGGAGTTGTTGGAGCTAGCGAAGGGCCTGAATGTGACTGACGCACTCCGAAAACCAGAGTTGATTGAGGCTATTCTTGCTCTAGAGGCTGAGGATGATGAGCTTACGGAATGCCTAGAGATCATGAGAGAGAGGGAGACTGCAGAAAGTAAGGCAGAAGAGCGTGAAGAACGGTAACGTACAGAACAGAAAGAAAGAAAACACACACTAGAATTGAAGAGACTCGAGATTGAAATGGAACGAGCTCAAGCAGCAGGACAGAGGAGCGATGGAAACAGTGCAGAAGAGCAAGTATCATTAAAGATGACAGAGCAAATGCGGACTTATAAGCTCGGAGAGGACATTGGTTTGTTCTTGGTGAACTTCGAGTGGACGTGCGAGAAGCAAGGGTTCTCTCGTGAGTCGTGGCCACAGCGTCTGCTCACACTGTTACCGGGCGAGGCAACGGACGTAATCACTCGCTTAACCAGAGAGGAAGCTGAGGATTAGGATAAGGTAATTACAGTCCAGTTTGCTGAGAAAGTATAGGCTGTTAGTGGAAGCGTTCCGGTAGAAGTTCCGCAAAATGAAAAAGGCTAGGAATGAGTCCTATACAGAGTTTGCATATAAGCTTATGTCAAACATGGAGGAATGGCTCAAGCAACAAAAACCCTACGGTGATCACGCGAAGGTTATTGAGTGCTTTGCACTTGACGAATTTTATAACCGATTACCTGAGAACGTGAGGTACTGGATTCAAGATAGGCCATAAGTTAGCACAGTAGCTAGAGCTGCTGAACTAGCCGAGGAATTTGTGACGCGTCGGGCTCGCGAAGTCAGCGATGGTCGAAAAGGCGATCTCAATTTCAGGTTCGGCAGGCCCAAGCTATAGGGCCCGAAAAGAGAAAGAATGACCCTGTAATTAATGGTACCTCAAAAAATGGTACTTCCGAGTCAGAAGAGACCCCTGGAGTTAAAGCAGAGCAGCAAAAGAAATTGGAAGAGAGGAAACCCTTTCTTCGCTACAACTGTTATAAACCAGGGCTCCTTGCTGCTCAATGTGACGAGGTCAAGGTAGTGTTTTTATCGGTTGGTTGCAATGACGAGAACATGAAGCTGCTCGAACCGTATATGCGCGACCTTGAGGTAAACAGGAAACCATGTCGCGTACTGCGTGACTCTGCGGCTGCCATGGACGTGGTTCACAGCTCTTATGTGGAACCGGAGATGTTCACGGGTAAATGCGTCTGGATAAAGCAAGCAGCAGGAACTCACAGTGCATGTCTTCCGGTCGCAAATGTAGCTATTAAAGGTCATTTCGGTACAGTTGAGACGGAAGCTGCCGTATCGCCTACGCTTCCTACGCAATACCCATACCTGTTCTCAAATAGGTCGGATCAGATTCTGCGCGAGAGAGGGCTAATGTTCGAGGAGGCTAGCGTGATGGCACAAACGAGACTGAAAGCTCGTGAGTTAGTTGCAAAAGCAGTCGCAGAAACGACACTAAGTGAAGTGGATGGCGGTTCGCAATCTCAGAAAGCGGAGATCGAGAATTGCTCTGCGGTGGAACCACAGGAGTTTGGATCCGCACAATCAGAAGTCATCGTAGTGGCAGCAGCTGAGTTATTGCTCGGACCACGCCGATTCCCATGCTCGGACCACGTGCAAACGCATGGTAATCGGCGTGCCTAACGATCTCGCTCGTCAACATGAATAGACGTGTCCATCGCGAGGGTCAGAGACGAAACCTGTCGTGCCGCCTTGCAAGCCCTCTCATCCCCCGCTGAGGACGTTCACCCCGTCACGGTCACCCACCATCTCTATTTCGTCTGGTTGGCCCCATGTGCTGCAGTGGGGGAGAGGAGAGGGAGAGATTGCCCGGATGGTGGAGGGTATAAGAAAGCCAGCCTGCAGCCACGTGGAGAACACTTTTGCTTTGGCCTAGCGTGCAGGTGGATGTACGCTGAACGTTTCTTGTATGTTTTCTTTGGAGCACACCGCTCACCAACCATGTATTAAACTTGTGTTATTTGTTTTTTTACGTCGCCTCGTCTTCCCTGCCGGACCCTCTCCGATGGTCAACCTGATTCGAGCTCCAAGCAGACGCTGTTCCAAGGTTCACCAAACCCCGGCCCGTAACACCGGCTTAAGTGATCACAAAGGCATTCTTCGCGAAATGATTCTAGAACGTGAGAAAAGTAATGATAGCAGCAGTCAGCGACTCTATAATTGCGCCAAGGCTAGCTATAAAGAAAATTCAGGTGACTTTGAGTCATTATGTCGTCGTCCTTGAAACGCTTGTCGAATGTTATAATGTAAATGATCCTTGGTGAATAATTAGCCAAAACTTATTGCAACTATGTGACCGTCTTTTGTTATTGCTCAGACGCTAACAAACAGGGTAAACGAAAAAAAAAAAATAACCGTGGTTTATGAAGCATTTGCAAACACTCATGCAGAAGGAACAAAGGGCCCTTACTGCGCGTTCTAAAAGAACAGGTAACCTGAAAGACTCAGTAATCTTAAAGCAACAACCTCTGAAATAAATGTCGTTTTACTCCAATCAAACTCGTCTGTTCTCGAATATCCGCTTTTTCTGATCAAATACATCCGAAAATACTACTGAAAATACGTACAAAAATCGAAAGCATAATGCTTCTACTCGCTCTTTCACAAGCAACAGCGGACAAAGCATGACCTTTTACTAGTATTTCAGCGCTGTTTTTCCTCACTAGCTGTCCTAGATGATTAATAATCAGAGATAACTTGGGCTGTACCAACAGATATGGAAAAACATTAATTAATGCCCACGGTATAAAAGTCTTCTTTGATGGATTTCAATACCTCAAAAGACTCTTGATCTAGGCGAACTCCCGAATGCCTTTCTTAGGTCTTGCACGTGTGCTTTCTCACTACGCTTAAATTTAATTGTTGGGAAATCACAATATGACGGCTCTCTTACAGATGATGTTGCAAAATTCTACAGTGCATATTTATGTTCACAGTTAAGCACAAACTCTTTCCAACATAGGTTTCGAAAGATTTTGTCTTGTACGACACAGCCGATAGAATTGACGCATAATTAGCTGCAGCGCTAGATGACCGTTGTTCCGTATGCAGCATCCTATTAGCTTTTCCTTGACCTACGATATATACTTGGCTCATGGACTAGCGTCAACTGTGCATACCGAATAACTACAGGAATTTTAACCTTTCTAAGAGACAGGGCCCATATTTAGAAAAAAATCTCTTACCCTCGAATTTTTTGTAAGCGCAAATTAGAGCAAATCCTCATGCTGGGCATATCATTAGCGAAGGCGGGCGGCGGGCGAATGGCAAAAATCACTTACGAGCGAAAAGATTCGTGAATTCGGCCCCAGGGCACGTATTCAACCGTATTCACAGAACATTCTTACGTAAAGCTCGTAAACACAAAAATTGTGCAATAGCGAAAACGCACATGTTATCAACGAAGGTCGCCAACCAGTCATAAAGAGTTCTCACGAACCTTTGCGAATTTGGCCCACGGAGTCGTCCTCACAAAGTTTTTCCTTCGTACGTCAT